>NC_092359.1:10583422-10883422 GCF_030848805.1 Temnothorax longispinosus | reverse complement strand
ATACGAGTACAATAATCACAAAATGAATTATAAAGTGTGTTATGTTTTTTCTAGCTTTGTATCTTTCTCGATTTGTCGCGTGCATCCTTTTGCCCGCGTGTTTTCATCGTTTCGCGATCGCCAATTTTGCCGCGGCACAAATGGAAATCGATAAAAACGGAAAGATCGGCAGGAAGCAGCTGCGCGGCCGGTCGGGTTGTCGGACTTCTTCCTGTTAAACAAACAGGGAGCGAGCGTGGCCAGTTTCTTTGGGAAAAACCGCAGACTACTTCCCTCGACTCGTTAACGAGATCCTCGGTGCTCGATCATGCAAGCTCTCTCGCGCCAATTCCCCGGCTTCGACTTCTTCCCCGAAACTCGACCGCAGGTTTCGCGCCGCGAGACCGCGAAGAAAAACGAATCTGGCGTAGCGATCGAGCCGCAAAAACGAACGGAACAAACGCTTAAGAACACACAATGAGAAATACGAAAAATAAATCAAAATGCACGGGATCACATTTGCTTTGCATTAAAGGGAGAATCATTTTCGGATCGTTTGTCGTGCAAAAAATTAATAACCCGTTTGCGTCGAGGTAACATGTGGCGACTGTAACACTTAACCCATTATGTGTTACAGATATTGTTACAGCTAATCTTTACGTTCTTTATTAATTCTATAAATTTACGGCGGCTTGATAAAGATTGTGTGTCCTCTTTATAAAAAAATTCTTAGTCAAAATAAGAAAAACTGTATACGTAAAACGAGAGTAGTAAATAATGATAAGTGATAATAGACAGCAGTAATAATTAACAAGACCGATAGAGAGCTGTTCTTCCAATTTTCTATGTTTTAATTGAGTAATTTAGTTATTTAGTTACCTAGAAAAATTTAAAATATTGCGAGCTATCAATTTTTCGATTACACGTTATTTATTACATATTAATTTAATTTTTTAAATGTTTCTTAAAATTCAGGAGAAACTTGCTTTATATGTGTCAATCAATCTTCCAATTTAACTTTTAATCTTATGACACATCTTTGCAATGCCGAGAATAGCTACTTCTTATTGTTATTCCTTATCATGCTCGATGAAAAAATTTCATTGGGATCTCTCATCTTCCCATACAACGTACGTTTTCCAACGCAACTGGCAGATACTAAGTATGATGTGGAAGCGTACGGTTATATCTTTCTTTTTCATGCGAGACCGCTACCTAGTCGACCGGAAGACGCAGGTTAAAACCTCCTTCCTTTCAATCTAGGCGGTGCAACCGGCGAGAAAGAAATCCAGGATATGCACTTAGGCGAAGCGGAAACGCGGGCTTGTCTAATTTACGGAAACATTAAATCATCGAATGAGAGAACGCGAAGAAGAGAAATGACTTTAAAGTGAGCAGATAAGCCCTATAAAAGAAACGCAGGGGATAGTTAACAGTAATATCATTTACAGTTATTGCTATGAAACGAGTGTTAACATAGAATTTGAAAATTACACATTTCCTACACGGAGAAAAAAAAATGACGTATCAACAGCATTAGTCTAGTTAGAAATGATCTTGATAATTCTATACGTCATGCTTTTGTTTTAATAAAATAAGAACAATTAAGATTATTTCCAATTGGACTAATGCTGTTGATATACATAATTTTTTTCTGTGTAGCACCAAGCAATGATAATTAATCTATGTGCTGTCTGTCACACATATTGATATACTTGTAACATCATTATCAATATTTCTTACGTAAAATATAAAATTAATCATTTTTTGATAAATTTAAATCATATCTGCCCCTTCCCCTTTTCCGCAATTTCATCAATTCTCCAAAAATATAAACAAATTTCGATAATAATTATATTGTCGTCAAGCTCGCGTTATTTTTCTTTCTTCTTTTTTAAGTTTGGTAAGATTTTTCAGTCAGTGTTTTAATATCTTTTCTGAATGAAGATGCAGAAGAAAATACAGCAAGAATCCGGAAATCATTGAGGCATCGTCTTGTCGGCTTCGGGTCGAGACGTCGGCCGCGAAGATTAACCAATCAAACGGATGTTGCCACCGCACAATGGCCGGCTTAATGAGTGTTAGCCGGATCGCTTATCGATCGTCCGAGCCGATCGATGATCCCCTTTCTTCCGCCACTTTCCACGTCATTCCCGGGGCTCCTTTTGCCTTGCCCGATTTCTCTTCTCCCTTTTTCATCGCCTCCGCGGCACAATGCCTCCGTCGTCTGGTAGCGGATACCTGGCCGATATCTATATCTTCGCCGGCCTCAGCCAGTCGCCGGACCCCCGAGAATTACCAGTGGCCGAGGGAAAAAAGGGATTGGGGATCGATGATTGAGAAAGGAGAATAATGTTCCCGATGGCGCGTAACGAGTCCGGGGAACGATCGCGATGGATCCTCTCGCGACATCAAAGACGTTCTTGAGAGTGAGTAGGTACAGAGCGGGTCGACATGTAATGAAGTGTAAAGACAGGACCAATCTGCGATAACAAAAACAGAACGTTATCAATGCATAATAAGATAACGAACGGAAGAAGCGATCGCAAGGAGATCGAAGATTTCATCGGAACTGCATCTCAGCTCTTGTTCTTCAATAAACATTTCATCTACACACCCTTGTAATGCACACGCTCTATCAGTGGTTGTTTTAAAACTGTAGGATCCTGAACGGAACTATATTTAATCGTTCCGCGCTGCATATCTTATACAACCACGCGAAAAAATCATAATTTTCTAAGAAACAAATAGTTACAAGCTCTAGCCTCGTTAACCGAACACGAGCGACCCTCAGGGTCGATAAATCCTCGCCTGCTCGTGTATTTCGCTAAATTATGATCTTACCCAGCAGCGGTATTATAATAACAAATTGAAAGAGAGCAAGGCGTTTTCGTACGGAGTCAGGTACCGAGCACGGCGTTTGCGCATAAAAAACCTCATTTAATTAAGCACTCAGCTGGTGTCGGCGAGCCGCATACTAATATGGAGGTCTCTGAATTGACTTTTACACCTTGAGAGCGCAGTGAGCGCGCGATCGATTCCCGATCGATTCCCGATCGACGACGTTACCAGGCCCAACTGTCCCCTCTCCCCAATCGAATCCGCGGTCCCTCTTCGATCTCATCCGATGATTCGGCGTAATGGGGTAGCGCCGTAGGGGGCGTAGCCACGGCTAATGACATCATCGTGACGCAATCGTTTCCCTTAGCGATTGTTGTGCACCGAGAGAAGGGATCGAGAAGAGAGGATTTCTCGGCGGCGAGACAACACCGTGATAAACGAGATCACAATGGACGGGCGACGCGTCCGTGACCGCCGGTTACTGGTCTCGTGATCTCTCGATCGATCGCCGACGGCATCGATATCCGTGAGATCCCTTGGACCTCGAAGTAACGCAGAATTCTAAGGATCGAACGGGCAGGCAACTGCCACCGTTTAATCTATGAAATAATCGTATCTCTCTCCTGTCGGGTAAAAAACTGGAATGAGGAAAGAGGGATAAGATATGGCGGTGAACAGCGTTCCGACGTTAAGCGACCAAGTTTTCCTCGGCTCGCAATTATGGTAAGGTTCGACGCACTGTAACATCATCAGGCGCGCGATGACCGCTTTTATCTCCGTAACGACACGCATCTGTGTCTTATCATGGTCTTTTGCTGCGTGTAATTTAGTTAATGTGCAGTATTTTTGAAACAAGTATCAGTTAATTACGTCGTGTATCGAGAGACGCTGATCTAATTTCCTGTAATGTAATATTCGTTCTCTATCACCCCGACGGCGTTCTCAATAACTCTCGTTATATAAGATAATCAAGAACGAAAATTGATGAGTTTTTAATTTCAAGAAAAATATTTTGTGGTCTATTTGCTTTGCTAGATATAATAATAGAAAACGTATAGATAATCAAATTGAAGAGCCTAGATTTTAAAATTCTTTAAACATCAAATAAGCATACGAGTTTAAATAAGCATTAACAGTTTAATCATTTTTTCGTTTCCTTATTTACGTTTGATACGTAATAAGTAATTAGCGTGTAAATAATCTTTACGCAAATAATTCTGCACCAGGAACTAATAATTCATACAACAAAATATTAAAATGAACGATCTTTTTCCTTTCTCGATCTAACCGATCTAACGTAATATTAATTTAAACGCAGGCTCGATGCCTGCCTCGTTAAATACAATAATTTCCTGATCAAAGCACGAAATTAAGAAGCACCTCGCGCGCGGGATGAAGAAATTACGTAAATCCGGAGCGTGTGGAGAAAGCGGATGAAAAGCGATCGGTGAAATTACGGTGCCGGCATGCGTCACCCGCCTTAATTTACATGTTTACCGCGCGGCGTACGGCACCGATAATTTATTATTTACAACGAGCGATTGAGAGATAGCGCCGCGCTCGAGTGTGTGGTAGTCCCCGGGACGCGGCGGCGCGGCGGTTAGAAAATCGCGCGCGGGCGGGATCGAAAGTAGCGCGGGAATAATTATTTGTAGCCGCGGTTTAAGCGTATGTAATTTCGAGGGTCGGTAGCGGCAATCGATCATCGAGATCAGATACAGAGGGCCCCGAGAGGATAAGCGACGGGGCCCCCGCGGGCACGGCGGGCCGAGGGGGCCAGGGGGACGTCGGGACCCCGAAGATAAGCTCGCGGCATGGGGTAGTCGTAATTATCGAGACACGGACGGTCGATGATCTTCTCGGAGCTACTTATTTCGCCACATCATCGATATCTCTCGTGCGCTCGTACGCTTCTAATCGCCGATCGGTCGTGCGCGTTTAACGTATAATACTGCGCGGCGTAACGACGGGCACTGTTAACGCTGTAACACCCGGCAGAGGAACGATCTGTACATATACGATTTCAAACCGTGCAACTACAATGATTACCAATTAAAACCCCCGGCTACCAAACGGTAGAGTGAAGAGAGAGAGAGATATATATATATATGTAAAGCAGGATCACTTCGTAATTATCGCTCACCGTGCGGGAATATCTGCCTGGAGATGGGATCGCCTCTCGTCGAGACGAGAGGAACGCGCGAAATTCATTCCGAAATCTCCGGATCGCGGATAAAAAGCAAAGGAGAGAGAGAAAAAAAGATCACCTCCACCTGGGAAAACTTACGCGGCGATGCTACGTGTACACTGCACGGCACGAGAACGAATTCCCGCTAACTGGATTTTCTGCGATAAATCAGTTTAACCAAGTACGCGTTCGCCGGGGCCGAGGCGTGGCTAATGAAGCATCCGCGAGCGAGCGGGACGTGTCGATGATCGGCAGTTTCGACGGGGCCCGAGTTTCTCACCGTTGCTCCTCTTCCTTCCTTCCCCCCCTTCGGCTTCCTCGCCGAAGCACCGCGTTAACGGATCCACACGAACGTGGCAGGCTCGTTTATAATCTCTCCCTGCCTT
This sequence comes from Temnothorax longispinosus, assembly GCF_030848805.1. Classification (NCBI taxonomy): domain Eukaryota; kingdom Metazoa; phylum Arthropoda; class Insecta; order Hymenoptera; family Formicidae; genus Temnothorax; species Temnothorax longispinosus. Next base: position 10,878,028 of record NC_092359.1, on the reverse strand, counting down.
CTCTCACACGATGAAAATAAAATCGGCGCGGCGCGGCGGTGTGGCGCGGCCCGCGTCCGTATCGTTTATCAATCGGTACGGCCGCGCCGTCGGGCCCCGTATACCGCTCGTTACCGCCGAGGAATTTCAGTACTTAAGCCAACGCTCGCCAATTTAACACATTGTCGATCTACCCGATTTCAATCTTGCCGAGAACTAGGGATGAGCGCGCGCGTAGAGAGAGAGCGTATCACTCGACGTTGCATCCCTCCCCGCGCTCTTCCGCTCCGGATGGGAGAATGATGTAACGGACAGTACGTGCGATGAATACTTTTTGCATCGAGCTACTTATCAACGCGATATACGTACGGATTACCGGGTGCCGACCCGGAGAAAGTGCAACGTTTATAGATCATTAAGACTGTTTAATGAAATGTCTATCATGGAGATGAATAAAACTGCCTCACTTCTCGTTCGGATCGTCTGCTAATCGCGGGTACGCGCGGGTGTTCACGTGTACGTGTAACGTGAGATATGTGTCTAGACTCCTGATGCGCCTTCAGCTTCTTATTTCGACTTCATTTTTTCTTACGCCCTTAAGGTACATCGTATAAATTTATATGAACCGCTTATGCTATTTCCATTCATTGAAATGAGCATATATTTGTATATCATTACGTACGAAGTATTCAATTTGTACCATGTTATCTCTTAAACAGATTCTATATTCTATAATAAATTAAAAATCGTGATTCTTCCTAAACAAAAAAGCGACAGCGCCGACAGCAAATTATTTCGAGAGTTGGAATAGTTTCCGAAGCGATTCTTTGCCTTAGTTTGTAATGAATCTCGCTTCAAACAAGAATCTAATTTGAGACAAATCGCTAAGATATTGATAACTGATATTGATAACTGATATAAAGAAGTCGTACGACAAATGACGTTGTAGATAACTCATATTATTTTATAACTATATACTGTACTATACCTGTTTAACAGTGTATACGTTTTATAACTGTTACACTGTTAAATTCGTAGTGTCAAATTATACTCAATTTGAGTAATTTTTTACCATTGTTATAAGTCGTCACTGCTCCTACTCAATATATTGTTAATTTAACTAAAATAATGGAGTTAAAATAATACTGTTTTATGTGAAAATAATAAAGATTCGTCTATTATTTCTATAAGAGTTTTAGGCTATCCGGGCCCAGAGATGAGACATATTTTAAATTGTAGGGCATCATGAAAGAATTGAAAATTCATAGATGCCAATGGCCAAAAAAAAAACACCCGCCAGTCAATGTTAGGATTTCATCAATATTTTGATGTATAAGGTATATTCATTTTGTTATCTATGCTTATACGATATTTTCACGCTTGCAATTAAGTGACGATTTTTTATTTTATAGTTAAACATGATTCCTAGAATGTTTTCTTTATTCTTTCCTAAAAATGTATTTTTGCGTCCAAGGCACCTCTTCGTGGTAACGCCGCGGCGCGGCGGTAACAAACAAATGTGAATATTTTCGGTATATTGCTGTGCTCATATCATGTCGACTCTTTGATATTTAGGATATACTAAACATCTTTTTGACAATATACAGATACTTTTCAACAAAGTATAACAATGACGTTCTTGTCATCTTGGACAGCTCTTATGATGAGCCATCGAACGAATAAAATGACATTATTAGGAGATCAGAACTGCTTCCGGCGAGGGTTTGAGGATCTAAAACTATTTTTTCTTTGGTACTACCATTATTATCTACACAATTATATGTGATTGATAACTAGACCCTAATTAGTCCAAAATAAATGAAGTTCTTTCGATATACAAGGTAATTAACCCTCGAAACTTACATTTTTTAAAAGGATTTTTTTTAACATGATGTCACTTAAAAAGTTAATTTTTTGTAATGAGAATACGTTCTACAATGTTTAAACTTAACAGAATTTTTTGCGATCCATTTAAACCGTTAGTTTTTGTCCAAATGTTAAATAAGGAGCTATGGAGCCAATGGAAGATTTTCGTGCTTTCTCTTTTCTCTATTTCTTCGCCTTACAATTTACAATACAAACGGTTTCGATCCTAACATTGGATCATCTTCAGTGTTAGTCAGCATTCTACGTCAATTTGCATTTTATTCCCTGTTATTGTTAGTATTGATATTTAAGATGTTTTGTGCATTTCAACTTGTATCGTCTATTTTCTTTAAAGTTAGTGTCGCCATTATTTAAGATGTTTTGTGAATTTCAACTCGTGTCGCATTGTGGTCCAAAATTCGTGGGTCGGTTAATACGGTATTGGTAAGAACAAGGCACAATGAAGTCTTGTTAGTTTTTGAACAGCAGTTGCTTGAAAATTAGTTGGGATCAAATTGATCCCGTGTAACAAACGTCTTCGAAAAAAGAGATGATCAGGATTAACCAAGGGTTAAAAATACAAAAATAATAGAAATATGCGATCAGGCTGGATCATTTGTGTCCAATAATATTTTGCGATTATAATAGATTTTTTCAAACTGCGCGCTGACAATGAGTAATGTCGATCCAGTTTGCTGAGCTGGAAAAGATGCCCAGACAGCACCATGTCTTAAAATCAGGATATAAGACGTCTTATGTCCCGATTTGGTACATGTTGTTTAGATATATACGCAGAAATAATATTAAGCACAAAAGATCCAATCCGACCGTGAGACATATGTTTTTCTATTATTTGTGTTATTTTCATAAGTGGTCAAGTTTATCTATTATTATTTGTACACATCGCCTATACATATGTAAGCTTCTCTTTATCTGCGATAAATATCATCACATGCCTCAGTGGTCGAATTGGTAAAGACGCTTATAGAATGTAGGGAAGTCCAGGTTGAATCCTGGCTAAGGTGATATTTTTCAATAAATTCTTTACAGTTTGTTTCTCTAAAAAAGATGCTTATTTACCATCATGATTATTAAATTGATTATCAATTGTCTATTTTTGGCTTTTGCTTGAGACTGTGTTTCAAAACAGACATTACTCGCAGTTTGCTGAGTTGGAAAAAGATGTATACGCAAAAATATTAAGCACTAAAAATCCAACCCGACCGTGAAGGCATATATTTCTACTATTTGTACAAAATTTTTTAAATAAACGGTCAAGTTACCTATTATTAGAAATAACAAAATAAAACATTATTAAACTCAAGGTACTGGTTTAAATTTTATTCTTTAATATTTAACAGTGCAAATAGTTATCCGACTGTTTTGTAAAATGACTTAAACATTACTGGCCAGCTCATGAAGCGATTACATAAACGTATATATCTTATAATTTTTAACTGTTTTTCTATCTGCAGAACGCGCGAATATGCAGCTAGGCAATTCGTAGGCTCGCAAATCATCTCCTTTGTCCCATACCGTGTCATCACTGTCTGCTCTAATCTCCCACCTCACCTCCACGTCCACGAGAGTTCTTATCGTCGCGTCTAACATGGTTACCAGCGCGATCACTATCGCTCATAAAATCGCGAGAACTACCTCGTTCCGTCGAGGCACCCAAGTTGCCATTTTAAGCACCGACGTGTTCCACCCTTCGCCCCGCATCCCCCTCTCGCGCAATCGCGCATTGATACTCGTGGAATCGCATCTCTCTGCTTCTCCGTCGGCTCTCGCCCTCTCTCTCTCCCCTTTTCTGCTCCTCGTCGGTTCTCTTCTCATCTTCCGCGGCAGAGAAGCAAAGCGAATGCGAAACCGTTTTGGATTGGCGGTTTTACCAGGCTCCTCCATTGGCGGGCGTTCCGCGTTCGAGGCGGATCGACCCACGAGGGCGGATCCCGGCTCGACCAGAGAAGCCGGACGACCGGGCCCCGTCTCCACCAAGACGGCAAACAGCCGCGCGCACCATTTGAAAGTTCTCCCGGTGGGGAAGGGAATCACCTCTCTCGCGGCTCTTCCGTCCCGGCCGGTGGAAACGGCCCCACACACCGGTTCGCGCAGCCGCGGCGTACGCCTCTCGCTCGTTCCCCGGTGTCTGAGAAAACGACGGCGCGACGCGGCGCGAACGAACGAACGCGACCGCGATTTTTCTCTTCTTATTTCTCTCCCCCGGCATATCTCTCTCCCTCTCTCCCCCCTGCTCCCCTGTCTCATCCTTTCTCCCTCTCCCGTCCCTCCTTCGTTTTGGTACACGTACGGGTGTACGGGGTACCGCGCGTCCGCGCGAGTTCTCGCTCGGAGAGCAGGCAGGTATACAGGGGGACCGATCGGCGACGCGGGTGATCCCTCGGTAAACGGACGTGAGGAGCAGATAAGGTGCGAGAGAGGTGTCAGGGGAATCCCGCGGGAGCTAGCCCGGAGCCAAAAGGCGGAGTTTTGAGGGAGAACGAGGGGACATCACTCGAAGTAAACCTGTCGACGCACCAAGGTTAGTTCCCCGACGTTCAGGGTACCTGATGAGACGATGCGAGAATAATTTAAGTGCTGGCCAGAGTGATTTTTTTTTAACGAAAAATGTGATCGGATGTAACGTGCGTTTGATATACCTATTGCTTTGAAATGACTTTCTTCCCTTTGCTCCGCTTTTATAACTTTTTGATCGAGAAGAGTAAGTGACATGTTCATTGATATGAAATGTATTTCTCATAAATGCATGTATTGTTCGCCTTGTTAATCGATATATTGAAATTGATTTTTTCACTGGCACGAGTGTTGCACGCGATGAGAAACGGTCATGTAAGTAAGATTGCTTCCTCAGAGTGTAAAATATTTCTTTCGTAATCAAACTGTTACAAAGATTTGTACGATATATTCTTCCTAATTTCTACAAGCTTTTTTATCTTCTTTGTAAATGTCATAATTCACATCGCTAGCGATGCATAGTTGGCTAACTAACTACTTTGGAGCAAAAATGATTATAAGTAATTGCAATCCTAAGGCGCACACAAGTCATGATCTTCGATTTAATTTTTAACGTAACGTTTCGTACATTTCACATACGTGTAAGCATTTCCGATTGCAACGGAATTATCTTTTCACACGTAATTATCTGCATTTTGCATAATTGAAAGCCGATGGACAAATATATACGTCTTTTACGTACTTCCAACTTTCTCCTGCCTATGAGTCATTCGTTAAGGAAAAGTTACGCTGCGGAGATAAACGACCGTTAGGCATTGCCTAAATACCTCTAGCGTTTTTCTTTTTACCTCGTGAAAGGAAAGTGGCTTTTTGAAAATGTCGAAAAACTTTTTTCAATGCAACGTAGGAAAAAATATAACAGCGCAAATAAATATCCTTCCACGCGATACGGTACACTTTCTTCGTTTTTCGCGAATTAACAGAGCGTGTATAGCGGGGCCTCGACCGCCGCGCCGGGCGCCGGTCATCGCGATCAGAATAGACCTATCGTCATGTAGCCGATTACTAATGCTAACAATGTTGAAAGGGTTAAACGACTTTGACGATGCGTAAGCGATTCGATCGCTACGCGTTTGTGCGTGCGTGACGCGTCAGCGTTGATGAACGACCCGATCCCCAGAGATACCCTATTACGTCTCTATATAAAAGGCGCAAGGCCTGGGCGGCGCGGCGCGACGCGGCGTGGAAGGAGCACGACGTTGACGTTATTACATAGTTACGTACGGGGATCCGAGCGTCGGAAGTTTTCATCGATAAAAACTCGATTAATCACCGGCGTTCCCCGCGACAAACGCCTGGCCTCGCCTGGCCTCGCCTCGCCTCGTCTCGAGCCGAGAGACCCGGACCTCTCGACTCGCGAATGAGGAGAAACAAAGGGGGCGAGGGCACCATCACTTTGTTGTGCCTGATCGAAGCAACAACGCGACGACGAAGAGCCCGGCATTCAACGTCCCGCTGATTTACGATCCGGCCGCGCGATTATTCGGGATTTGCTTGCCCGCAATAAACGTCCGTCATGTCGCGGCGGCGGCAGCGGGTTTAATTTGACTGCGTTTATAACAAGGTATCGCGCGTAATGGAGCACTAGCCCGCCGACAGGCTCCATTACAATCAGAACTTTCCTTCCGGGCCTGAGGGCAGGCTCGCCCGCCTTAATTGGATTTTATTTGCTTAACCCTCGCTCTCACGCGGCTCGCAGACGTCCCCGTCGTCGTCGTCGTCGACGACGGACGACGACGGCGGCGCTGTCGGACTGAACGATTACGACTTGCCGTCGTAGCCTCCAGGAAGAGCCTCCTTCTCTTTCTTTCTTTCTCTCTCTCTCTCTCTCTCTCTCTCTCTCTCTCACTCTTTCACTCTTTCTCTCCCTCGACTACTCATTTGCATATAAATAATCATAATGACCCAGCTGACACAGTCGGCAGAATGTCAGAATAATAGCGTTATAATAGCGCGATCGAGCGAGGCGGTTTGAATCGAAACCGCGAGCGATTAAGTACGATTAAACTCAATTTCCATGAACGTGTACTTGATTAGAAATATGTTTGATATGAAGGATTTAAAGTTACTGCCTCTCCCATAGGGCTTATGAAAACGTACAAATACGTGACTGATGATGACAAATGACTTAAAGGGTCTTTCTGGGTGGGCTAGGCGTAAAGAAATCTCAGCATTAGTTGTACCTTGTGCCATCGCCGATTCTGATTTAATCATTTAACTGCATTCCACCAGCGTCAGAAGAACGGAAAACCTTGAGCAATTTCTCAGTCTTAAAGGACAGTTGCTAAATTTGTAATTTTGCGTTTAATTTTTCGTTTTTATTCGAAAATGAATAGAGCAATTCAGTAGCTTCAATCGAGTGCGCTCAATCGTGCCTCCACAGTTACGTCTTCCCGGAATCGACCTCCGTCAGAAATAAATTTTCCGCGACGTGCATCCCACGTACGTCAGATGTTCGGCGTAAGACGTTTCATTACGAGGGAGTAATTAGAGAACTGTGCCGAACGCCGCGCCGCGGAACGCGCTCGCCGCGACTTAATTAATTTCGCGGGAGAAATGAGGAACAATTTGCGATTATGCTGCACACATCGCGCGTACGTGGTGTTTAATCACGTACGGATAATTAAACAATTATTCGTAACCTTAGATGGTAATCGGTGCAACTTAATTACGCATGAGGAGGCGGTATATCGCGCCGGGTTAGGTATATGCTATACCGGCTATACGAGATCATGCCATGCGAATACAAGATTTAATCGAGAGGAAATAATCACAAAATTACCTTCCGCAACAGTGAATTTAGGACGGGCATTCAATACGGGCGTAATTGCTTTTGTACAAGTAATTCTTTCGTTCCCCGTCCCCGCAATGCCGCGTATTCGTATCTCGGGCTACTTTGCAATTTACATGCATATTATTTGTTAAAAGAATTACGCGAACATAATAAGACTGATTAGATCGCTAACTACATTTCTCTAAATTCTCTAACTGCATTTCTTCACGACCATGTAATCTGTAGAGCCTAATGAGAGATATCTGATATTTGTATTTTTAATATAGCACACGCGTGGGCGGGCATGCGAACATAATAGATAATAGGTATACATATATTAGGGACCCCTCGTTATTTGACGAATTATTTATAACATTTACACGCAAACTTTTAATATTTCGCAATTTATTTAGTACCTACTGTTTTTCATTCGCGGATTGGCGCTTGATTTCAAAACGCATTGCAACCTGTATTTCTCATTTTAATTGTTTTCTGCAATTGAAAGTAATTTAATTAACGGTTTATCAACAATTTTATCCGCCACTGAGAGGGTACCAATTATTTCCTCCCGATGCAGAATTTAATTGAAAAAATCTCAACAAACACGCGCATGTGAAATCGCTTAGTTACTCACGAAGAATCGCAACAAAGCTGCCGACGGCGCGCAGTCAATCTGCGAGCTAACTCATCTTTTACCGTCGGCAACAGAGTAGAAAATTGCGGAACCATATAAGTAACGATGTAAATAATGATATAAGCATGTGTCATATAAGCCAGAAGTATCATTTTTCTGGCGCTATTATACATTCGTCGATTCTACAACAAAGCCCAAGTCGCAAGTGCGCATATAACAGTAGCTGTAGATGATAAAAGATAAAGTGCAATTATAACAATGCACAAACAGAACAACTATAAAAGCTGCAGAGTGTAGAGAACTAAACCATATTCGGCTAATAAACCTCAACCCTTCCGACGTTACTTCCTTCGCTCTTAATACGTTATCGCTTTTACAAGCCCTCCGTCGTCCGTCTAACGCGTTGCAGGAAAAGCAGCGTATTAGTTGCGATAGTAAAGTAATCGCGCGTCTTGCACGGTTAACTTGCGTTCGCCTTGATGACTCTCGTCGCGCTGCAAATCACCGGCTAACGATAGTAAGCGCGGTAATTGCGCGCGGACGAGTCGTGTTCCTCTACGACAAATAGGATCGACGTGGAGACGCGCGCTAGGCGCGCGGGAGGAAGGAAGGAGGAGAAGGAAGGCGGGAACGACAATCTTAATTGCAACTCAATAAGCGCTAATGATAGCGAGCGCCAATTACTTGGAGGACGGATGTCCAGGCCGGACGATAAAAGCGAAACACGGGAACGCTCTCTTTTCCGCCGTAGGAAAAATCCGATCGTGCGATGTAAATTTTCCGGACTGTGAGTGTCGTGTATCGATGTTCTTCTCGAAGGACCTTCCTAGTTCTATGTATAATAAGGAGACACATCAGATGTTTAACTGATGGCTATTCTTTTAAAACGCTTTGAGCTTTAAAATGCTTTGATACGCAAGCAGGATCCATAATAATATATAATATAATAGAAATAGAGATAATCATATGCACGCACGGATGAAAATTCTTGATAAAATTACTTGTTTTATTAATCTCTTAATTAGTACTTTTGAATAATTTTTACTTTTACACTGCATGTATTTAAAGCAGATTGTAAAGGTATATAATTTCCACTCCTGATTCTTTCTCTTCTTCTCGAGAACTAAAAGAGGCTCGTCTCGGAACACAAACGCGCGATGCGATTTTGTGGAGAGCTAGATCTTCCGCGCGAGGATTAACATTGCAAATAAGAGGGCGCCGATAAAGTTAATGCGGCGGAGAGTGGTCCACCGGGCGTCGGGTGAAGACCGAGAGGAATAATTGGGCTGCGGCTTTTTTCGCGAGATCAGCTCCTTGCCCTTCCTTCGGTGAGATTATGAGTAATGCGTTCTCCGCCACGTCCTCCGCGCCGGGCCGGACTCGTGCCTTCCTTCTTCCCTCTTCGCGCGAGCCATCTCGCCTCGTCCTCGTTTGTGCCACTCGTTCCTTCCCGCACGCTGATAGAGACCGGCTCTCTCTCTCTCCGCTCTCGATCGTCCCATTAGCGTAATGGCTTTCGCGGTATAGTCTTTGCATTTAACCCACCCGAATTTCGTCTCTCGTTACAAACCGCCGGGAACATTATTCTCGAAACGTCCTCGCACACTCTTATTTGTACAAATCGCGTCCAGCCATTTGTTATTTCGTTACTTTGTTTCTTACATGTGTGTTTTTACACGTTCGTATTTTCTTGCGCTACTCACAACTTGCTTTATACGTCTCTTATGATAATAAATATTATTCAATTTAATTAATCTCTTTCAAAAGCCGGTTGTATAATTCCTAATAAAATTTTCCATTTTTCCCAGAATTTATATTATGTAAAAATCTCATTAGATGTAATCTGAAAAAATTATCAGTTCGTATAAAAAAAATTACACAATCGCAATTTTGGCAAATACGGATGAAAATTTCCGCCTTTCTAATATAAGTAGAAAGCAATTATACGATTTGATCTCGAATTTCAGTATACGTTGCGTGTCCTCGCATATTTCTATCAATGCGATGAGATCAGAATGCGATGAGTTCCGCTGTTTAGAACACGATCGAAACAGTGCGCAGCAATTTCGAGCAAATCTCATCTAAATTGGTTTTTAATTGAGATAATTAACGCGCCGGACACGTGTTGCTGACATAACGAGCATATTACAATGAAAATGATTACACAATACGTGTGACGTAATGCCATCACATCACGCTTTAGCCTCTAATATTAATTTTCTTGTCTCATCACAATATATATATGTTGAGGCCTTATAATAAAAGACTTTTGTTGTTAGGTAATCAGAAAATATAAATGTAAGATTCCCACATAAACAAATTATTAATAAAAACTGCTAATAGAAAAATAATGAAGTTGAATGAAAAATGATATTTAAAATGACATTCATACATGTGTTTCCTTTAGGGAGTTTTGTTCAAATTTACTAAACATTTTTATCATTAAAAAATGAAACGGCGTTTTATGGGTATAATATTCATCTGATTATCTCAGCAATCTTCTCTGAAATACCGTGTTCGAAAGGAAAGATTACCTTATTGTGCAGTATACACTAATGAGAAAGGCCATTTTCTTATAGTTATTGCAAGAATTGAAAGAAGATATACTTAAAATAAAAAAAAAGAATCATATATCCTTTTCCGTCGAGAAAATGCAATTCATATGTGAAACAAAACGATCGAATTTTCTCCTTCTCGTTCGAAAGTCGAGAGAGTTCTCGGTGCGAAAACTTGCGCTACTTCTACGAATGACTGTACCGCTTGCCGTAGTGCTTGGTATAAGTTCTGATAGGGAGGGCAGGTTTTAATAAGAGAAGGATTGAGAGCTCGGCCGTGCCTGCACTACCACGAACCGGTGGGCCTCTGTCCCTCTCGCGAGACGCCGAGATAGCAACAATAAATAACTTGTCTCCGCGCCGGCTAAAAGCATCCTACCGATCCTCCTGGGTGACCGCCGCCGCCACCGCGTCGCTTTAAATCGACGACAGTGAACTCTCGATGCATTTCGGATGCCAGTCATGGGCGATTCGACCGGAGGGATGCACTTGCAACCCTGTATGAGGAGCAAAAACTTCGGCTCATTTTCTAGCGCATAAATAATTTTTTTTAAAGAAGTGTGTGATTATTTTTGACATTTTGAATGTAATAAAATAAAACTTTTGATAATTACAAAATGCAATTTTATCAGAACGTATTTTTCTCATTTGTACAAGCATAATAAGGTAATCAAAGAGAATTTTTTCTCCGGTATATAAGTTGTAAGTTTTTCTATATACATACATTTTATTCTGTCCTTTAGGTAATTAATATTGATTAATAATTTAATTAATATTGAAAGTAAAAGTAGATAGCAGATATGCCCAATGCCGATATCTTGTTACTTTTAGGTTATTATATACAAGCATTCTTATCAATAGTTGACACATGCCCACATCTTATCCATAGCGTGACGTCGAGCACGTGTGGTCATTGGTTTTGTGGTTCGTTCATTGACCTCGACTTTGATATTTTCGCCATCGCGGAAGAAATACTCCCTCGGCCTTGGTTAGTACGCCCGGTAATTTTAATAATTCACATCCTTCGCGACTGTCTCCGTCGTCGCGGGCTTTGACATGACGCGATTTAGCGAAGCAATTTCTCGCGCGGGATGCGAAACTCGGCATTGGCGATGCGTTCCGATGGAAAGTTTCCCTTCAACGAATAGATTTCCATAGGATGAGTGCGGATAGAGCGATCCTCGTGATTGCATTCAATCGTGTATGCACGTAATGCATGCACGATATATTATGAATAATATATTTTCGTTTAAATCGCAATAGGTATCCCAACGATTTATACTGACTTTCGAACATTTTCCCAAGGTCCAGTTTTACAAACATCGGTTAACTTTTAACCTTAGGTTAACTCGCTCTTTGTCTCTTTCTAACGTCCACCTTAGAACGTAAGGTTAAAAGTTAACCGATGTTTGCTCGGATGTTTGTGAAACTGGGCCTAAATGACCTAAATGAAAAAACAAAACGCGTTCCCTCGATGAATTTGGAGAGTCGCCCGTTCGCTATTATACTTTATCCGTCTGTTATTAAGCGGACATCCGCGTTAGATTTCTTCCGACGCCGCGGTATTCCCCGTGCGGTCACCTCGTGTGCGTAATTACACACGACGCTGCCGCGCACCGCGCATTATCGTCACTCGTAATCGCAGGGGATAAGCGGTAATGGCGATTATGAGCGGACCCGCTATTGACGATGAGGCGCATCGCAGTTGATTCCCGCGTTGAGCCGCCGCGCCGCGCTCGTCCTCCGCGCAATCCGCATCGCAATTTCTACATCTCGCGCCGTATAAGTTATACTGTTTCACGATCTACGGATACCTATAGCTACGTGCCGATACGCGTCGGTGTAAGGTGCGCATTATCGGCTGGAACCGAGCGGAAATCCCACCGCGCCCCGCTTTCTCCCGCCGCGTCCATCGTGGCGAATATCGGAGGAAATTGTTACCGCAGGTAAAAAAAAAAGAGCGAGGTGAAGTTTAGTTCTCTTCGTGTGATTCTGAGCATGTGGGTTGGAACTTGAACACGATATTGCATACTGCTGCGTGCAATAAAGTAACCGCGGATCTGGATAAATAGCTTTTTAACTGCCTTAGATCGCGCCTGCATTCGTATATCAAGATTTCCGTGCTGTTTCTCACATACGGATTATTTGATTCGCATGTGTTAGGCAAAAGAAAAAAAATTCCTGATAAAATCTGATAAGTGACGTGGATTGATTAATGACTGAATCTAAAGAATTGTAACAAATTGAAGACTTGAAAAATGTGTAATTTCATGAAGATAAATTATAACTGAATTGTTATTATCAATCTCTCATTATTATTTTGTATGATTCTACTGTTCTATTTTCACCACAAATATAAGAGTTAGACATGTTTGTTTGAAAATGCAGGTATGTGACGTAAAGTATTGTATAATAATCGAAAATTGATGCAACGGGAAACACTTGTGCCCAACGCCACGATAGCTTTTTAAAAATCTTAATACATGACGATTTGCGTATCAAATTGTGGCGGTACTTAATTAATTGAATAAGAAAACGCACATCGCGCGCAATCGCGAACGCGTTATCTCGAGCGTTTTGCTCATGGATAATCTACCGTTTCCGCGTCATTTTGAAATCTCGTTCTCTCCGGAATCGCTCGATCGTGTCGCGACTCTCTCACGCCATACGCAATTATTTGTGGTCTCGCAAAAACGGCCGTTGCAAATCTCTTTAATTATCCGCAGGACTTCTCCTTCCAGGAGCTTAATGACGGCAACGATCGACGTCTCGGAAAGAACGATCGCGCGTATACGAAAAACGTATCCACGGAAAAACGCCGCGACATATCGATTTGTCGAGGCAATGCTAACATAACGGATAATCTCGGTATTTTTTCATTATTTTATTATAAACCGTGTTACAACGACTAAAATAAACGCGAAGGATATACGCTGGCTGGGTATTGGGTATACTGAATCATAATGAAACGAACTCTCTCTCCAGATGTATTAAAGTCAAAACCTTATACTCTCACGATTCTTGACTTTACTCTCGTATGAAAATAATATCTTCTTTCCATTAGATTCAATGTATGATCTTAAATATTTAACCGCAAATCAGATTTTATTAAAGTTTCGCTATCATCATCACCTGGAAAATCACTGCGCATCAGTTATTGAGACATAAAAGTCCAATCCAATTTCTACGAGTGAGGAAAGAAATTCGATGCACGACCCGCGAGAGGAGAAAGCGGCGCGCGGAGTGAACGAGAGACTAAATAAAAGAAATAAAAGAATCCGACGAGGGTTGTAAAATTTTTACAGCCTCGACGTCCGCCCTGTTATTTGCGTGGGTGATACCTCGACTTGCCGCTCGAGAATCTTTGTTTCCTTTAGGGTTTTGCGCCTCCTCCTCTCCGCTGACGCGGAGGTATTCGCGTTAACTACAGGCTATCGATAACTGCCACTTATCCAACAACATCACTTCCGGTTGCGAACTACCGTTTACGAGTTTACGGCCCACCGCTCGCGTTTCGAGCCCTCTTTGTTCGTGAATGGGCGCGTCCGATTGGGAGAATTGGCCTAACCGCGCTCTAACCGCGCAGATTCCCTCGGGGATCGCTTTCGCGAATGGTTTAGCGAACGAGCCGTTGATAGTGAACGCGATCATCGGCAAACGAGCGAAACTAACGATTGGATATCTATTTTTAATAGACGATATAATTTATTCATTTCTAATGTAACAGAACGAGACGTAACGTTCTCTCAGAGATTTTTTTTCCAACATTAAGCACTCTTGTCATTGATCACTTATTTCAAATTGAATTATGCATATTACATATTTACCGTAACGCGATATTATACAAAGTGCGACATTATTTAACATTTAAATGGGCGCCAAGAGCATATCGTGCCGCAAAACCGCGATGATAGCATTTAAGCATTAATCTAAATATTAAAAGCGCTGGAAAGTTATATAAGATTTTTGAAAACAGATTATCCTAACGAATAGATTCGAAAATTATATGTTAGCTTTTAAATAAAAAATATATACGCGTATTTGAATAAGTAATTCAGCATATATGCAACTTACAATTACTTTGTTTCTGTTATTAAATAGGAATGCATGATTCTGCAACTTAGTTTGCTTCTGTTATTAAGTAGGAATGCATAATTCTGCTTATTTTATTGACGCACTTAATATTCACTTAATATTCGCACTGTAATATTCTTATTTGTCATAATTAATCAGAATAGTTATTTGTGTAACAAGTGCTGTAAGATGAAAATTCACGAGTGCGGAGTTGACGCACGAGCCGAAGGCGAGTGCGGTCACCGCACCCGGGAATTTTCATCTTTACGCACGGCTTGCACACCCTATTTTATGTTGCAAGTGCGTGGAAAGTGGTCTATCACGCACGCGTAGCGTGCGTAATGGGCCACTTTCCATGCACGTGTTACATAAACGTACTTTTTTTCTTTTTTTGTAAAAATTCTCTAGCAAACCTGATTTAATTAGAAGATCGTTGATAATGTAGTTTTTACGAACAATTCAGCTGTTTGCTGCAGTCGATTTCTCAGGCAACTTAGTTTCATTTTTTCCCCCGCCTCGTAACTTATTAAATCGTACATAAGCTTACGTGTTTCCGTATGTATATACGTGATCAATTAGGAAAATTGGAAAATTGACATTGCGATAAATTGCCGTGTTGATTAACGAATCGAGTAATTCTACATTGAATGATGTACGAGTAGATGTGTTGAGTTATAGTCATTCCCACGCTTGAGATAACACGATA
Organism: Temnothorax longispinosus; assembly: GCF_030848805.1. Taxonomy (NCBI): domain Eukaryota; kingdom Metazoa; phylum Arthropoda; class Insecta; order Hymenoptera; family Formicidae; genus Temnothorax; species Temnothorax longispinosus. The sequence goes on along the minus strand of NC_092359.1, from coordinate 10,862,906 downwards.
TACTGTAACGCCAGCGTCAATTTAATTCGTTCTCATAAATATTTTTTATCCAATTATTTTTTTTATTCCGCGCGATTATTCCAATCATTCCGCAATGTAAATTTGTTTTTTCACATTTTAAATTATGCAGATTTAGACGGCGTAATTGATATTCGAGATTAAGTTGTTTTTCTCTCACTACAATCGCCTTGCACGTGTCAGATCGTGCAACAATTTACTCTTCGATTTCGTGTCTGTATTTATCATTCATCCGAAGGTCGGAAAACGCGATTAACGCGAACATCAATTCTCAAGAAACCGTGAAAAAATAATACTGAATTCAATTTATTAGCTCTATACAAGACATTAATTGTTGTTATCGTCGAAGAAGTATAAACTTTTTTAATGTGATTAATTATTTTCTCTCAGTTGGCTCGATTAAACTGATATTTGTAGTTATTTGCTTATATAACCTGGAATATGTTTAATAGAAAATAATTCAATTCTCGGATTACGATAATTTTTTAAATCGTAAAAATAAAACACGTAGTAATTAAAAAAACATCTATAATGTAAAATTATAATTATTTTTCTCTAAAAAATTTTTGTGAATGTGTTTGCAATGGTATCTTCCTCAGCAATAATTTAATAGAATATGTATATAAAATAAAAATAAAAACTTTGCGCATTATTTTTACCGCGCTTGGTTCTTAGTTAGCCCGTTTTCTATATTCGTGAATATATTTTTGTTGCCACTTTGATATCAAATAGACTTCAAATATTCTTGTACTGAAGATGCATGTTTAATCGATTTTCTATATTTAAATAAAGATGTTTTATGCTTAATCAATCTTCTATTTAAATATAGATCTTTTATTATTATTATTATTATTATTATTAATTGAACATATTTTTTTGCCACTTTGATATCAAATAGACTTTAAATATTCTTGTACTGAAGATACATGTTTAATCGATTTTCTATTTAAATAACGATTTTTTATAATTAAATAATTTTTTGAACATTTGAGGAACAAATGTAAAGATAAAATAAATATAAAACGATGAAATAATTGTGAAATGTTGAAAATATGGGAAGTAAAATTGCACAAATTACGGGAGTATTTTAAGTAAAAATCCTAGATTTAATAATTCCTGGCGATAGTGGTGCGGATAATACACGTATGCGAGCGAAAGCGCGCGTTCAGCCGATTCGATTACCTAATTTTCAATCGAGAGATTTTCTGCATTGTAATAAGGATGATTAATTGCGCAAACGCTCGAGCGGAACATCAAAACCAAATCAAATCGAACCGTTGAGCGGGTGAGCCGATATCGCAAATCGCTGTTAGAGCGGTGCGCTTTAGTTAGAACACCGCGTGTCAACCGACGATCGATGATGTATGACAGATTGTTGCATTATCATCGCGGTTGCTCCAACTCTCGTCTTTTTGTTCGACATACAAACGCCGTTGTCTCGAATCGATCGGGGGCCCGCGGGGAGTTCGCGCACAGATCAGAAAAACGGTGATCGCTCGACCATGGAAAACCGCGTTACATTCGCGCGAATTACTCTCTCTTTCCGCACGCGGTACCGGTGCACGGTGCACGGTGCACGGTGCGCAATGCATGCGCTCTCCGCCGGACGGACAGCGCGGCGCATAAAATCTTCGGCGGCTTTTTGAGCGCTCGGTGACACCGACAATTAGAGCGTAAACTTATTAAATTTATACGGCGATTCTGACGCTGCGAAGTTTTGCGCGAGCTCACAGTTGAACGGGAATGTGTTACTTCTTTCGCGTTCGGTTTTTGTGGTTCGACAAAATCGAACAAGTGGATTGAAATTATATCCTTGGAAGAGTACAAAAGAAATACTATAGTTATATATATGCGATTTAAAATAGTTGCAAAATGTAACTTTGTTTAATAAATTGCATTTTTTTCGAAGATTAATTAGAACCGGGAATTCTGAAACAAAAAGTGAAGGCTACAATATATAAATATTGAGCTTTAATTTACGAGTTATAGGTAAGGGATCAAAATTGATTAATGATATCGCATAAAGATCGCAAACTTGTTACTGCGTTATATAATAATTAGCATATCAATTGATATTTTGATATTTATAATTCAGATATTAATTATTACTGCTTAATTGGTTTTATATTATTGATATGCAGATATCATATTATAGCAATCACCTGGTATTGATTAATAATTTGTTGAATAAAGTTAGATAAAATATTAATTAAATTTTGTACAACACACACAAGACGTTTTACTTTTTAAATGAAATAAATCAAGTTATCAGTATAAATGGCTAGGCTATGAAAAATTATAATAAAATTGACATGTTAAATATAATTACTACTGCTTTTTTTTTGTTAAATAAGTTTACAACTAGTAACTATTAAATATTTCCTGTTCTGCTTTTGTTTATGATAGATACATATTATCAAAATTTCTGAGTATTGCACTTTTCTGATATCAGTTCATGTAATTTGTAATCCCCGAGAGAGGCAAAATGCAAATCTTAAATATTAAATATTAAGGAATTTTTGGATAAAAGAAAGAAAAATAAAGTGACACTTAAATTTTAATATATTTATTTGCATTATTTTTATGCTGTTAACTTGATTCATATATATGTCTATATACACTTTATGCATGTCTAATATTATTTTTATAGATTTATTATGTTACGAGTTAGAACAAAATGTAATTTGTCACTCACTGATACGACGCACAGCAACGCAGTTGTAACACTATATTAATCCGTAAAGTAGACCGACACAAAGTAGAAAGACGTATAGATAAAAGTAGAAAAACATATATCTAAAAATTATATAGTAACGCACAAAGTGACATTTGAATTGCGCGCATAAAATGATTATAAATGGGTAATTTTGCAAGCAATAAATAACAAATAAATAATAAATTACTTACCTTATGGTTGCTTCGTCTCTCTCTTTTCGAGTCGCCTTCTCCTCTCAAGTCCCTCTGTTTCTTTTTGTTCCTTTTGTGGCACTCGCACAACACTCGTGAAAACGCGGTTACTTATTATATATGCACTAATCACAAAAAGGCAATTATCGCGCGATTCGGGTGATATATTCTATCATCCAAAAAATATTGCGTGAGATAACAATTTGCAATATCCAGCCCTCATCGCTTTGGTACTAGATGTAAAACGAATAAATTGTGCGAAATACTTGTTTCAATAAACATTGCTTTGGTACATTATGGATTGTTAATTAAAAGATTTAATCAAGAGATTTTATTAATCATGCAGATGTTCGATATCGTAAGGGACGATCATATTTCGGAAGGATAATACGATGATACACAGAGAGCTGCTCGCGTATATCGATTACGCACTCCATGCTCGATCCGAAAATGATGGGCAAATTGCATTTCGATTGGCGAAAGATTCGAAGCAGACGTAAGATATGTATGAATTTATGTGCCGTTAGTAAAATACAATAATTTTATCGTCCGTAAATGTTAAGTAATGAAACAACAATTTATAATTCTCATTCCCCTATCGCTTCGATATAAATAGATATCGTTTTGATATATTTATGAATTGAATCACAAGAGTTGCGCGGGACAAAATCGTTTAATTATTTGTAAAAAATAATCACGTTTAGCAATTTCTAATACTCGTTGCGATCGCGTTCCGAGGAATAATGTGTAACGACACATGGAGCGGTTCGTAACATTACCTGCTCGAGTCTCGCCGCGCGCGCGAATGATTACAAGGTGAACGCGCGTATAGGTATAGTATGCCGTACAAAAAAATAAACAAAAGCTCGGCCAGATACCGTGCGTTGTCTACCAACCAATTCGTCATTGCTGTACGAAATACGTATTTAATGACTCTTTTAATATGATGCATTTAATATTACACTATTAAATATTATACCACACAAATATTTATTCCTTATATATTTCAGATTACTTTCAATGAATTAACTATTATCATACTATTTAATGCTTATTTAAAAAATAAAGGTTTGCTCGAAAAAGTATTCGCGTAATATAAATTTGTTTATATAGGTATTATTCTTCTATTGATACCTTTTGCCAAACTTTTAAGTCTCAAGAGCAATAAACCGATCTTAATGAATCAAGAATTTTTCTAACGATAATATTTTATAACAAATCTAGACAATGTCCGGCATAAAGATGATTTGAGATATATTTTTTTTTTGATCCCTTAAAATCAATTCTTTTTTTAAGACGCAAAATATAGAAAAAAAAACCAATAATAAATACAAGTTTCATTTTTTGATCACAAAATAACGATTATTTTGATTCTGTAACTTTAAATTTAATATTAGGTGTGCTTAATGATTTTTTTCAAAGTTTAATTATTTATTTAAATTTTTATCAAAATAGAATTAGATATTTTATAGATATTTAATATATGTAAAAAATTTGCTATAATCAACTTATTAATATCAATTAATTGATGTATGTGTGGTACCTGCACGTAAAAAATGACCAAATCAGTTGAGTAGACAGAGAATTAATATCGTTTTTAAAAATTATATAGTATAGATGATATATCGTACATATGTAAGCGCCGTTATGGATCTTAAATGTAGAACTTTATGCGGAACTATCATTAGCTAATTTTGACAATTTTTGATAAAACTAGTGTAGTCCCGACATTTTCAATACATTGAAATTTTTCGCTCAATCTGCAAAATACGCCATTAAATTGACGTACGATAATTGTATGACATCTTGATTGACGCCAATAGCTTCAATATCAATACGCCTCATCTGTATTTGTCATCATGTAAATCTTAACAATCGATCATGCGATCTTATTAAGGAAACCTCGGCGAAGCCTTTTACAAGCCTTCCTGAAATTCCTTCACTTTTTCACAATGACGGTCCTTGATACTAAAGCCGTTAGCAGCCGTGTCAAATCGACCGTCAAGCACTTACATCTTACGCGTATAACGAACATGTATACGTGTACGGCCAATCGCGTGCAAATTTATTCCGAATGCACAAGTGCATCATTTCGAAATGCATTCCCTGCGCGAGTAAAGCCATCACCAGACGATAAACAATGTCAATTGCGAACTGTTAATTTCAAAGTAAATGAGCTCGTTTATTAAATATCCAAATGTAAATAAATTCAGCGTATCGTGTTGATCTAAATCTGAATGACTTTAGTAAGTTCAAATATATTACAGAAAATGATATCTGTATTGTCAATAATAAAAATTAACGGCATACTTGTATCTATTAACATTAATTTAGATTATACGGACTTTTTTGCGTCAGTTTGAATATCTTGTACATTAATTGTGCTGGTCAACATTATAATAATTCATGCTGTCGAAAAGAATGGACAATAAAGTAAAAGTATCGACGTGAAACGCGATAGTCAAGTATTCTAATCGTTTAAATTTTTAATCAATTCATATAACTTTAAATATAGTTTAAGCAATATAATCAATATTCTTTTGTAGGGGAGACCGGGTCTAGTTGTCACACTTCAAATACTGCTTTTTAAAAAAAATGTTAGCAATATTTTGTAATATCGTATACTACTTTATAATGTAGTTACATCCTTTAGGTGTAAGAAAAAAAGTATTAGACTTGTATATATTTATACACAAAAAAGTTATTTAATTTTAAGCAAAACCGCGCAAATGCGACAACTTACCCCATACCCAGGATTGGTTGTCACATGACTCTGGATTGATTGTTATGTATCTTTCATGTAGAGGAAACATACGACAAATAGTTCCTGTTTTAATATTTTATTAAAGTTAGTGCCAGTTTTTGATAAATTTAACTTAATAATATATTGTAGCATGAATTAAACGAAAAATTAATAATTTTCATAAACTTTGTAATTATAAATCTCATAAACTTAGAGTAAATGAAAGAATACTAATTCTCATAAATTGTGTAATTCTTTTATAAACTTTGAGTATAAATAAAAGAATAATAATTCTCATAAACTTTCAATCTCGTCTCATTTGAGACAACTTACCCTGAACGGTCATTTTGAACAAAGAAAATTATATTTATAAACTATGTTGGAATAACAGTTAACTAAATACAGGAAAAATTATCTAAAACTATAATATTTCTTATGACCAAAAAGAAATTACGACTAGTAATTCCAAAAACCAACGAAACAATAAAAATATAGAGGCAAGAAAAATTTACTCACGACTTCCAATTTTTAAAAAGTGCTCGTAAATATCACATGCGATGTTTTTGAAACGAGCTATTTCGTACACCCGACTAACACAATAGGAGCAACCTACACTATAAAGAAGAATATTCCACTCAATCTATTAAGTGAGATATAAGCTTTGTCACAACTTACCCGTGTGACTCTAGCCCCGGCGATCTCCCCTATGCAATATTCGATTTGCATTGCTCGTTATTAATACAACGTATTCCACGTATTTGAATTTCCTTCAATAACTTCCTGTTTGTCAGTTCATCCATTTCAACTTCATCACTCATTGCTAGCAAAATGCACGTGGCTTATAACGCACTCATGCGCAGAATATTTCACATTCGTCTTTTTCTTTGTCGTACATCAATTATATATTATTTCCATTCTCGAGCGCTGCTAATAACTCGCGAAATATAGCAATTTATATTTTCCATTTAATAACTTAATACGTTAATCATTGGGTAAAGTTTGCATTATTGTTACATAAGAATATAATTTCGAATAACGAGTTTAGACAAAATTTTCATGTTACTTAATTTAGGCAACTTATCCGCAGATTATAAATTTGCGGCTAATTTTGCAATAGGCAGATAATGATTATTATTCAGCAGTCGCTATAATTTTTAAATATAATTATATTAATATTAACATTTTTATTTATATCAAAATTAACTAATTAACAATATTTATTATTAGATTAAGGTTAGGTTAGATTTAAAAAAAGTTATTAGATTTTATTCAGATTATTCGAAATAATCTTGAGAAGAGTACGCGAGTACACTAATTAATCACGTACATTTGTATCACTTGTTGATACACTAATGGCTATATTAAGTTATTTTCTATATGGAAGTTATATGATAATGCGCTATGATTATGCATCACGCATATTATGATCATTTGCATTTAATCGTCGTTCGTGTTTCATACGAAGTGTAGATATCGTAAAACGCCGGGATGAATATTAATAACAATATTCGTTTTACATAGCGTATTTATATTTGGTAAAAAGACGGCGCGGCGGCGGCGGGAATATTATTTTAAAATATACTTAAATTGCGTCTCAATGATTCGAGTTATTTTAATGATCTCTGATGCAATGTGCTCGCAAAAAACCACCAGATGCGTTCCGATAGCGGCGCATAGTACAAGCACGTGTACCTTGATCCGCGATCAAACGCGCAACGGTTAACATTTCTCAGCTGCAGTCAATTGCGCGGATTGCAATGTCGCGTGTGTTCGTCCGTACGACGTTCCGTAAAACACACTCGGATCGCAATTACATACGATTACGAGCGATCGCGCGTATACAATGTGCCCCATAATGTTTAGGTGGCATATATCCTGAATGGGGCGAGGAAAGGCAAAGGGGGCCTCGCGGGACTCGACGCATCCGCCCATTGGCCACCTGCGAAAAAGCGACGCGACGTGCGAGGACATGCGGGTCCTATCTCCTTTTCACGGAGGATAATGCATACGTGTACATCTGAATACTCAATTAGGTCGAGCGCATTCGTACCCTTACTCCGCATAATTAATAGCGGACCGTTGGGAGACGCACCTTCGGCTCCTCGCGACGATATACCGGCAGATTGTGGGTTATTTAGCGAGTGCGACGTTATCGCCGCATTGCATCTGCAACATCATGATACATAATACGCGGACGACGCGGTTGCACGCGGGAAATTTATACGCGGACATCAATAGCCACACAAGAAAATTAAACGCAAACACATAATTCTTTTGTTTTAATATGATCAATCTAAGGATATCAGTGAATAAACTGGTTAAAAATTTTCGAATTGAAAATAAAAGCGAGATAATTGTAGAATGGGAAATTGTGAGTTGTGCTCCTAAATATTTTTAAATAATCATGTAAAAATATCGAGATTTTTATTGTTGTTACTATATGTATATTAGCCTAACTAAGTAATCTCTCATTAATATCTAAAATATTAATCTTGATATGAGAACTCTCGACAGTTTATATTTACGGAAGATTAATAATTCCCTGGTGATAGCGTACACGGCTCTGTACATATTGATAAATAATCGACGAAAGCTTTATATGACATTAAGATGTAATCGACGCTAGCAAATAACCAGCATGATTTTGGCCCATTAAAGGCGATTATTTACTTTCGTCCGTTTAGTATCGGTCGTAGAATTTCCTGCGGTACAAATTACTTTCATCACTTTAATGCCGTGCAGAATTTCCTTTGGACATAAATTACTTGCATCAATTTAATATCAGGTGCTCGCTTATTAAAGAATATTTATCAATCTTAAACAGCATACTCAAAAAAATTGCATAACCCGCATTATGCAAAAATTTCACAAGCATAAATTACGTATCCATCAGGCATATCAAATATCCCGCATAATATTTCCGCGTTACTTTTATACGTTAATCGTAACACTGGATGATTTATTTTTTCAATAAAAAAAAGCAATTACTTTTACAATTGTTCAGTCAATTTTAAATAAATTGATAAATTAAGTAATTTCGCATTCTCGAGTAACAATTCATATTGCGTGCCAATTACGACATACGGTTATAGCCTACAAACAGCGCATTATTATCTCGCATTATTTTTTACGGACACGTTCAAAAGCGAAGTTGATTTTCTTACGGTATCACGCGCTTATTTTCAATGTTCTTTTTGTTAACTGACCACATCCTAATGTTCGTTCCGCGCAATTTAGCGACATACCACCGGCGACTTGGACCGTGACGAATGGCGTAAATTAAGGATAATTAAAGAAATTATTGCAATTACCGCGGCCAATCCGCCACGTAGTACACTGTTGCGTTGATATCTGATAAATATAATCTCATTAAGCTTCGGTAAAAATTTAGCAACGTATACTTGATAAAGAACATATCACTGCCGTCGTATCTAATTATTAAGGGAATTAAACATTTTTCTCCAATAAGGATGTCAAGATATTAATAATTTTTAGATTTCTTAGAAATTTTAGAAATAGATAATAAATCCTTTACTTTTTATTTAAACTTAAGAGGAAGTCTCTTATCTGAACAAAGTTTTTAATTGAGAATTTAATTAGCAAGATATTCAAAATAGGAAAAGAAATGTTAATTCAATTTTCCTTGAAGAAAATCCTATTGATTCGAGATAAATCGAATATTAAGAAATACGTTTGGAGGTGAGGCAAGATATGAGAATGATAATACTAGTATATGGTTTTAAACGGAGCAAGACGTGTAATTACACTCGTCGCCTTACGTGCCGACTTGCTCTTCCTGTAATATAAGCAGCAGCTGTCGCTAGTATCACTCACGACAATGTTTGATTATTATATTAAACCCGTTTACCGCCTGTAATTGCCGCGGTGCATCGTCACGAGCATTTACCGAGAAAAAAACTGATATGCAACTCTGATGGTCACGTCTCTTCCGCTGGAGGACATTGACGAAGGCATTTTGTACGCGTCGCAAGAAGTTAATTTACTTATCAGTATGATTACAAAGCAATATATTTTCTGATGGGGCAAAAATAATTTTAGATAATGACGAAACAGTGCTCGTAACGTACAAATCACCGTTATAATAGTCGTAAATACGATTTAATGAGATTGTAAATACGATTTAATGAGATTGTAAGATCAATTAACGAAACACGTATCGTTGCATATTGATCGAGGTAAATGGAGCGAATCAATGTTGGAGTTAACTGCACTTCGAAAGGAAAAGAAAGTTAATTCGCGTCACTGATAAAACGTTACATGTACCTACACGCGCGTTTAATCGTGATATCGGACAGAGTGGAGTTATGGTCGCTCTATGGTTTCGCTGAAGAAATAAGAACGGAAAAGTGACAAATCGAGCGACGAATTGCTTCAATAAGTGTTACTGTACGACATCCAGTTTCATGCTGTAAACTGGCGCGTCGTAAAATAGCGTTATTTAGAGGTTCAATTAATTTCACCCGGTCTGGACTACCTCGACGACACACCTGAAGCAGGCGGAATGCATATTATACATTATATGTATTATTGTTCAGAAAGAAATAGAGCGGTTTATATGCAGCGGCTAAGATTGTAACATCTATGTATTTTATGATTGATGGTCATAATACATGAAATTCGTGTCATGACATCAGGCAAGACATTTTCTAGAAGCTATTTGGAAGATACAAGAAAAGAAAGGATGATCATAATTTTTTTTAATTATATGATGTAAATAAAAAACGAGCTTTAGTTCTCATTAACAAATACGATATAAATGTGTTTTTAGTCTTATTCTTCTTAGATTACTATTTTGTTTCTATACTTTTCCTCAAATATTTTTCGCAGAAAGGTGTGTATATAAATATATGTAATGTGTAAATGTATGCGAGTGTCCGTATTATAGATTATAGTGTATTGAACTCGGACTCGTGGGTTTGTTGAGCCCAAACGACTGTGTGGATTAGCCATCTCTGCGGGGATCTTCGTTTTCTTTTTATTTTTTAGGCAAAATGGTAATCTTCGCGATATCTATTACACGTTTAAAGTAACAGTATTTTTGCACGAAGCCTTCTTTTAATGCATAACTCTCGCCAAAAGCTGTGAATTACTGGAACTTAAATATTTACTTACATACATGTACGCGTATATGGTGCGCTCTCATAATAATAGGTTGTACGCGTGATTAAATATGCACAACCGAGCTAAAAAATGGTTCGTACCGAAAAATGTACATCGACATTCGCGAGTTACGTTCATTTCTGTGGCTATGTTTGCACGAAATCTCTCGAAATCGCTCCACGACGAGACGAAAACGCGAAACTCGGCCGGAGCGGAGTAAGGACTAAGGAGGACGGATGCGAGAGACGCGGCGGAGAGACAGCTGATATACATGGGATAGGCAGGGCAGAGCCGTGCACCAGGGGTTGTCATTAACTGGGAGCTCATTCGGGAGATAACTACTACCTGCCACCACGGCGGGGCTCATTTTCCTCGCTGACCTCCTCCTCTCCTCCCCTCTCCCTCACTCCGCTCGGGGGAGTTGCTTCGGCTCATTACAAAAAGCACGTGAGCCCCGGCTGCTGCTGCTGGCTATTTATTTCCGAATGGTGCATATCACTTTTCGTAATGGGCCTCGCGAAATTAAAAGTATGCCCTCCGGCGCCGAATCGCGCGCACGCACACACGGATACATCGCGATAAACTCGCCTCCTCTTCTATCCCTCCGCGCGTCTTCAATCTCGAGACCTCGCGAGTTGCCCGGCCTCTGAAGCATCGACGACCCTGGGCTATTAAGATCCAATCGTATCTTTTTTGTTTTCTTCCTTTTCGCGGGCGCCGCGAACATTGATAATGATTCTCGAAAGTTACTTAAATGTCGTGCGCACGGCGAGCGACGCCGCCGCCGCGCCGCGAATGTAAGTACCGTAACGTGTGGTACCGCTCGTTAAAATTCATGCTGTATGTCGTCATACTGAGGGACGGAACGATGCTCGATGTACTTCAGGAAGTATTCAGCAGAATTACGATGCAATAAACGTGAAATATCGCAAATTATATAAAATGCGTTAAAGAATATTAATTTGAAACCGATTATGTTTTATTCTATTATATAATATAATTCTCCATAAGTCGCTCCTCTACTCGGATATTAGGAATTTATTACTATGTTATATTTCGCCGATCTACTCTCGACAGTTGCATTCTGTATTTTTATTTCTCTTACGGCGCGATTAAAACGAACGTCTTGTTTCATTGTTATTCAAAATATCAAGTTTTATGTAGCAATTTCGGCTCTACGAGCCTCGTATGCCGTCAATCAGCCGCGTTTATTATTTTCTTTAATTACGAGCCAGCATATGTTGAAGGCTCGCAGGAGGGTCAAGGTTCATCGGGCAGCCTCCTCCGCGGACAGCTGTGTTTCGGCCCATTAGCAAAGTACCCGCGTACCAGGACGTGTTTGTTGAGCCTTTCTTCTTTTTTTTTTAGCATGCTTACGCACATATATGGCGGCGGTAAGGGTGAACAAGGGAAATGAAATTTCGTCAGCTAATTGAGTTTAAGCATGCGAATGCCTTTCCCGACAGCGGTACAGGTGTTTCCGCGGGTTAATGCGACTTGGAAACGCCCGTTCAACGCAAGAACAAATAGGATATGGGTAATATCCTTAGCTCTCACAGACACGCCCTCTCGATACTTTTAACGTTTTCTTTATAACTATGCAGCGTAATTATCCACGAACCTGGTGTCTCAGTGTGAACTACCTCGAGGTAAATTTTAATCCTTTCTAATTAAGTCATGTAGATAATTCAAACGGTTGCACTTGTATCCTGTTTTCAGACTTTATTTATAGGTATGCGTATACACTTATTGTGTGCGATATAAGAAAAATAATATTTATAAATTAACATGTAATTTTATTTAGGTTAAACTTTACCAAAATTATTACGTCTGCTTGCATTCCTGTATATTGTAATATTTTAAATACTTAATTCACTTTTATACATTGTTCATTAAATAATTATTGTTTTTCATGAAAGAAAAAAATAATAATTATTGTTAAATAATATCCGGATTTAGTTACGTTTCTTTGATGTAGATTCCACTACGTGCTCCTCCTGTGTATTTCCGAAGCTAACAATTATTTTCTACATTATGTATTACGTTCCATATTAAATGTGTTATCGAGAGCAAGAGGTAAAAACAAAGTAGTGCTGGCAATCGCCTTCGCCGGGAGATTAACGTATTATTTATGCTAATTCTATTAGCCTTGCAACAGTGCATCCGATAATATCAATTCAGCCGTTTCATCGCACAACTCACCGCGCCGCGCCGCGCCGATATGCCGTCTCCCCCCGGAGCGTTACGAGTAAGATTATAATTTCTAATGTTGAGCACCGACACACACGCATAGATAAATTATAGATACACGGGTAATTTTACTCTGTTTGTGGAAACGCGCGATGCATGCGACGGCCGACTTAGAACACGGGGCAATTCACACGTGCCAGTTCGACGATTATTATCCTCGTAAATACGTTAATTTACGAACTCATTTGCGAATGAAAATAGCAACCATTTGCATAAACGACCATCCTAGTATCAACTGTGCGAGAGGAAGGAAGAGCGTTCAAATTCTTTATTCCGATATAGCAATATTTCTATGCAATATATTTCATCTGAAACTAAAATTTTATAAACGCGTCATTTAACGAGATACCAAAGTGCTCGGATGTCTACATAGCCTTTTAGGAAAAACTAATTAGTCGGAATATGCGTGTATTCCTCTAACTTTATTGCGGTTGTGGCAACACGATCATTATAATTTAATGGAAGATTAATGGAGGTTTTGCACTTTGTAATATGTTTTGTAACAAGCGCGATGACGAAACGACGATAAAATATGGAAATTATTCTATTATCGTTACTGTACTACTTTTTCGTCTGGAAACTTAATAATTAAATGTTTAATGTCAATTGCGTCATAAAATTAATGTTATGAAATAGACACGATTAAGGAAGATCTATATTATAGTAGACCTTCTCTCGCAAGATTTTATTCTATTAAAATAGCTTTCTTCGGACTTGTCGACCTCCGGTCTATATCTCTACGGTCTATATATAATTCTCGGCGTTCCATTTATATCCACCGTGTACTGTACAAATAGGCCTTTACAGAGGCTCGTTTGTCGCGACAGATCGTTCGCGAGCGATCGCCTGGACAAACAGGCATGACGTGCATGCGATAGAAGAACGTATGCAAGAACGAACATACGCGAGGCTTATCCGCGCATAGACCAGACATCGAGGAATCGCCGAGCAACGCGATTAAAGACATCAGTCCCGCGAGTTCATCGGTGCTCGAACGTCTTCATCAAGCGGGCTAGCAACCAATCGGGCGAGATATACTCGCGGAGAAAAAGTGGACGAATCGAAGAACGAGGGATGAAAGCGAAGGGAAGGAAGAGAGGGAGGGCATAGATGAACTCAATTGAGCGAGCGAGCGAATTCAGGAGGACGAGGCACTGAAGGGGTACTTAATGATACTTGCAGTGAGATACCTGCGGAGACGCGAGGTATCGGAGAACAATTATCGCAAAACGACAATCGCTGTTCGGCCTCGTTCGCCAGAGTGGAAATCGACAGCCGGACGGAGATCGGCGCAAGAACTCGCGTCTGACGTGTCGTCGTCAATGGCGCGCGCGCCTCCCTCTTTTATTCATGAAGAGAGATGGCCGGCATTGGCAGTCTCGATAATCTTTACGGATGCTTTCTTATACCGCCGCGGCCCGGGGAGAGAGAGTCCGTGCAGCGTGCAGACTCCTCGATCCTATAAGGGCCCGCGACGAAGAAAAATCTTACTCCGCGATTCCGCGAAGGTCGCCGCGTTTAGATCGAACACCTGTGCGGGACTTTTATGGTGCACTCCTCGACGGAAGTGGACAGTCCGCGGAATATAAAAAGGGATCGTTAGATTGCGCACGTTAGGATGTTCTTTTCCGCGGGCTCGGGTCGACGTCGTGTTCTTCTTCGGGAACACGGATCTCGGGATATTTTACAAGACTTACAAGTCACGAAACACGACACGGTGGAACGAGATAGCAGGGAGATATGAATAAATTTTTGCAGTAATAAACCTGAATGGTGTAAAACAGGATCGTTGGCTACGCTTCGTGTTTAATAATAGAATTAATTGAATCATCTTAGTGAGTCTATCATCTATATGAGTCGTGATTTTCTAATCCTTCTATCTTGTCCAAAATTTCATTCCGAACAATTTTTTTTACTTAGAATTTTATATTTTGTATTGTTCGTTTATAGTAGGTATGTTGGTTTTTAACTAGTTATTTATCAGCAGCAGCGTATAATTATGGCATTTAACATATACTATAACTAGATAGAAGAATATAAATACAAAATATATGTACATTTAAGTAACAATGTTACTAACGATAATGACAGTAGATATGTTAATGGGATGGAAATTTTCGAGCGTTAGTCATTCAGTTTGAAATTAGCATTGCAAAAAAATAGCACTCTATATCTAATATTTTCATGGTCAATAGGTCCGTTTAATTCTATTTTTAACCATCTTAATTACTGATTATAATCATTCCATACATAAAATACTTGTATGTAGAATCGTAAGACGTTTTTTTTTCCATAAAAAGTTATAAAGTTATGTAGAGTAATTCAAATTCAAGTTAGTAATTCAAATTTAAATTTATATAATTTAAATTTATAAAGTTATGTTTCAATAATTCAAATCTAATTTAACTATGACTTAAAAGGACGTTGTTTCATGCTGAGAAACACCTAAATCACATTAAAAACAATTACTATATTTTAATTTATATTTAACAGAATTACACATACCTCATATGTACTTTAAAAATTACTGTTCATGACTGTTATGTGCCAACACAATAACGTGAGATTTTCGATATTCAAGTTTCCTAACAAATGGGTTAGCGGGTATTATACCTCATAATTCTTTTGTTTAGTAAAGATTCTATCTGGTTTTTATCTCGACATGACTTGCGCACCTCCCCCGATGACTTGAAGATCCCAACCCTGATACGAGCACTCCGGACGCGTTGACAAACGTATACGTGCGCGTACGTGCATGTGTGGTCGGATCTATATACATTATAAAACGCAACACAATGCTCGCTTTCGTCGACGAACGTGTCACGGTCTTCATTACTTTCTTGCAACGCGTCGTCGGAATTCATCGATTAACTTGCTCTTCGAGGAGGCAATTAGCGCCACCGGGGCTTTAGTCGGGGAGAGCCTGCCCAGGATCCACGGACGATCCTGTTCCAAGAAGACGAGAGAAGACCGCGCCGGGGTCTGAGATCTCGGGCGGGGAATGGGGAGCGCGGGGAAGGCAATCCATCGAGAGCTCGCATACCGCTGTCTAATCCATTTAACATAAAGCCGCCGGTCCGCGTCCCCCATATCGCCGTCGACCTTCTTCCCTTCCTTTTCTTGCGCGCCGGGAATTCGCGGGCGACAAGTCAATTCCGCGTAACCTGTCGGGAACGTTTCGATTCCTCGCGACGTCGGGAGGCGCGCCCGATGGGTGGCCCGCGAATTCCCCAGCTGCTCTCGTCCCGAAGAATGGCAGGACCCCGGAGACGGGGACGGCGGGGACGGGGACGGGCATTTCTTTCGAGCCAGCTGGAGCAGGACCCGCCACGTTCCTGTATATCGTACGATATCGCGCGGACGAACAGGAACGGCCGTTCCGAGATCCTGCCATGCTCTCGCTTATATCTTCCAAATGAAGATTATGTAAGATGTTGAAAAAAATAGAAACAGAAAAAAAAGAATATTCTTATTTAGAGAATATATTTTTGACGGTAATTTAAAAATGAGATTATACAGCGTTAAACAAAGAGATAAATTACTGCATCAAAGCATTATATATATAATTCAATAAGAAAAAATATATTCTTATTATTAAGAAATAATTTTTATTAATGGAAAGCAAAAAATATTGGATAGAGGATAACAGTACTTTCAAATGAAGAATATTTTATAAACGATAAAGACAGTTTAATCTTATTTTAAAATTCAATATTCTCTACGTGAACACAAGTAATAATGTTGGTTCAATTTTATTATGTTACAATGAAGAAAAAGAAGAAATCGAAAAAAAAAAAACAAGATATTGAATATTCTTGAAATACAAAAATTTAAAAATTTTTTTAAGAAAATTATATATTCTTGCTTATATATGAAACAATAATTGTGTTGATTTAAATATATTCGTCTTGATTAAAGATAATTAATTTTTTTTCTGTGTACTAAGGATTGTATCTCCTTGCTCGAGGGCAAAAGTATCTTTAAACAGTTTCGAAATCTCATGCTTTTGAAGTTCACGCGCGTGCTTTATCTCGATACTAATCAAGAATAGTAAGCATTATTTGACAAGAAAATCAATTTATTAAATACAAGTTGAAACTCCGCAAATTTGCATTAGTAATTATCAGTTCTCGGTTGATATCGCACGATCTATAACCGGTCTAAACTTCGTTCTGTTGCGACAGAGTCACATTTCGCTCCTGTCGCTCTATTTGTGGATTACCACCCGCCGTTACCTCGCGATTAATACGCCGCGACGTAAATACTACAGCAGCCGATTAAAACCAGCCAGTCTATTAATGTAGCGGGTTAATGAGCGGGTCGCGGTTGATAGTCGGTGGTCCCTCGGGAATTACAAAGTGTCTCCGCTCGCGTCGCGGCACGTGGCAGCTGCGCAGACGGCCGCTTATCCGAGATAAGATCTAAAAGGCTCTCGATCCTAATTCGAAGTGTCGACACTGCGAGTTCTTATTTGTATTTTCGTACCTGCGCCCGCATTCCTACGGCCGGAGATAACATCCGATGATCCTGCAAGATACGACACGGCGGAGACACCGCAGGACACTCATCGGCATCCATGAGTGTCCTTCTTCCTCGGGACCTCCACCGAAGAAATCAGCGCTACTTGACCGAGGAACGAGACACTCATTTCTGACCTCTCTTTATGTAAAGCACGTTATAAAGAGATATAAGACTCTAAGAATAGATTTTAATCATTGATTTAATCATATAATGGTAATTGATATGTTTTGTAGAAAAGTATTAAGTAATATTGCCTAGAATACGTTTGACGTCGATAAATATATTCCTATACCTACGCAAAGTTTGTTACAAAAACATGCATGAGAGTGACATTGTTATTTATTACATAGATTAAATTATTATATACTATCAAGTGGGAAATTAGAATTACCTGGAAATAATCGAGTAATTTTGTGAGACGATAATATATCTCTTTTCTCTCTTTCTGTGAATAATAAAATAAATCATCTATGAAAACGATATTTAAAAGAAGAAATATTTTGCTATCGTATCATATAACTTTTGAAGAACATTGAATTTTCGTCGCATATCGATTTTAGTGCAAGGAAAGAAAAATATTTTGGCGAGCTTCTTTAACGAACTCGAAAGACTCAGCGCGTATCGTGGGTCCAGCGGCCCCGAGGACTCGGATTAATCGAAGACAAGGCAAGCACATTACCGCGGCTCCGAGAGATAG
Organism: Temnothorax longispinosus; assembly: GCF_030848805.1. Taxonomy (NCBI): domain Eukaryota; kingdom Metazoa; phylum Arthropoda; class Insecta; order Hymenoptera; family Formicidae; genus Temnothorax; species Temnothorax longispinosus. The sequence goes on along the minus strand of NC_092359.1, from coordinate 10,844,649 downwards.
TGGGATAGCGCCACGAAAACCACCGTGAAACTCCGAGAACCCGACACCCAGGTTCGTTGGAAAGTCCCGCAGCCTGCTCCTCTCTCGGCCGACCGGAAAAGAGAAGGATAGACGCGTCACGCAGAGAGAAACAGAGAAAGGCAAATTGCTTTCTGGACTTCCACCGAATCTGTGACGGGTTAATCCTTCCAGCTTCCAGGAACCGGGGAGAGAGAAGAAGTTGCCCGAGAAACCGCGACCCGTATCGAAATCGGCGATTCTCAAGAATCGTCGGAATGCTCCTGGCAGTCTGGTCGTCCGAGACATCACCGAGTTATTTTTGTTGACGAGTCGCCGACGAGACATTAATTATACTGGTTTGTAATTGATGATTATAATTTACAAGTCGTTAATATCTCATAAAGGAAATTTTTACGTAATAGACATTTTGTAATAGGCATATTTCGTAAAAATATGCCTATTAACTTTTATTATAAACTAATATGCCATAACTTTTATTATAAACTAGGATGTTTTTATCCTAATCCAAATTAATTGGACATCTGTACTACTTAATTTATTCTGAATTTTAAAAGAAATGAAATCGAGTTCCATGTGCATATTTATCCAGGTATTTAAACATATAAATATGTATATAACTCGTATATATGTTTTATCTGTTACTGCTTATTTTTATTCGTACATGAATAATATAGAAAAAACGGTGCAAGGATAACGGTGCAGAAATATAATTTTTTTCCGACCGAATACGTTGTATAGAGAACCTACCGATAGACAACAGCCCATAGAAAATCTACGTAGGTAGTAAAGATCTGAATTCCACCGGCTCGCTCGCCGGGACAAAGGACATCCTGCGCGATGCATTTAACGCCGACTCACGGCTACCCCAACTAATTATTCCGCGGTAGTTTACCCAGCACGTGGGGTCACACGGGGCGTCGGTTCGATGCGCTCCGCGGCTTTTCGGAACGCGATTAAAGAAACTGAAGGCGACGCATGTCGCCATAACCGACCATGACCATGGTGACGATGGTTATCGACATTTCGGCTGAGCCTCTCTCTATAGATCCTGCTCGACCGCCCGAATTCAAATTAGAATCACATACAAGACTCTACCAACTCGACACCTAGTAATTTAGTACACTAGATGGTGTCAAAACAAAAAGGAAGGAAAGATTCACGCTCGATGATTTCCATAATTTTATAGCGTTGTCGTGTGCGTAGTTTTAATTAGGGGTTTTAGACTCTCCCGGTTCTATGTGTGAAAATTTTAAAGAAAACGCTTCTTTCACAATCTCAAATGATCTGATTTTCTTTCTCGATATACTGTCAAAGAAACAAATGTCTTTTTCGCATCGTTGAGCAAATTACTTTCTTATGAAAATTCAGAAAAAACCTAACTTATGTAATTTTAATTGAGAAAACTGCTCTTTCGCCAAAATAAAAAATTATTTTGTTGTTTTTTTTTTAACATCTATATGAAAGAATAAATATTCACAGTATATCTCATAGATGCGTTGAAAAATATTGAAAGTCATCAGTTACAAGCTTGTAACGTTAGAGCAACGACGTGTCAACGCGGTCGGTCGGTGAAAGATGTGGCTGCAGATGCTCACCGCGAAGAATGTCAAGGGTGCCGTGGCACGACTCGAAAATTGCGACTTCTTTCTGCCTCTCACACTCACAGCCACGGCGTACATGTGCGGCCGTCGCTAATGGGCTTTAATTGCGACCCCCTGCAATTCCGCGCGCCGTTCGTTCTCCAGCCTTTGCCGCCGCGCGGCTTACACAGGCGAGCGCGCTCTCTCGCCACGGTTGTGACATCGGGTTATAAGATAAGCGCAGTTACGGAAATTGAATAATAATTGCAGGTCTCGGCAGGCGTCCACCGTCGTGCCACTACCAACCGTCCGCTATCCGACACTTCCACTCCGCCGCCGTTTACATCGCCGGGAAAAGTCTAATAACCCTCTAGCGCGCCGCTAGAACGCTCCCGCGCGGCGCTATCCGACAGATCTCCTTAATTAGAATTCCGTTGGAAAGGTGAAACAATGGGACCCGTCGAGTGGGTACCATCGCGCCGGGTCGCGAGAAGGCCCAACAAGCCTCTCTCACCGTCACGGGCGCTCACGGTGCGCGACAACGTTCGTCGACAGCTTGTCACGAAAACTGCCAGCTAGGCGCGAAATCGCGTGACTTTTTCGTTCGTACATATGTGAGTATGCTTACGTATCTTTCCTATAATTGTTTTTTTTTTATATTGCCTTTAAAAAAGAAACTAATCAAGAAACATTATAATATTTATCTTTCTGCAATTCCTCCTACATTCTAAAAGACGGCGAGAAAATTGTTTATAGAGCGCGACGTTTTATTGATCGTCTCTAATAAATAATTTTCTACTCGATTCAATTCAACTAACAGATTTCCATTTATTCAACTATCCGCATAGTCGCGCTAAGTCGCAATCGCGTCGATAGATTAGTCTTCTCTAGGTTCGCTAAACGCGGGATTACTTCAAATTAACCCCCCGCAACGCGGGTTAAATGAGGCCCGCCGACGGACTGGCGATCGTTCTATAAACGTCGGTACAATTCCGCGAGGCGTTTTGTCACGGAACGCATGGCACGGGTCGGTGCACCGCGTGCGTATCGAGTGCCTCTGCGGTTTACGTATTTACGTTCGTCGCGCGATCGCACACGGTGCGCCCGCGCCGGAGCACGGGGGAGAATGACTTCTTGCGGGCCGATGATTGATGACTAGATAAAGCCGCGCTGAGGTAGAGTAATCGGCCCTTAAGCGTCGCGCATAAATCAAACGGCTCCGCGCGTCGCGAGAAAGAAACGCGGGCTCCCGTCGCGCCGACGACGGCGGAGATGCGTAAGTGGATTTGGAAAACCGGTAGAAAACCTGATCCCCGTTTCGCTCAACAAACCGCCGCGCTACGGCGCGACTAATGAAACGCCCCGCGCATCGCGACGGGCATCGTGCTTCGATCTGGTCAACGGCCAGATAGTTAATTATTCCTGGCGACTTTTTTTCCCCCGGGACGCGTACGCGCATGCTGGATTTATTTGCTTTTAGAATTTACGTGCCGAGTTTACACAGGTTGCAAGTTAATATGTAGCTACATCAGTCCGGGGTACGGCCCCGGATGATTACTCGGCACATTCTGGAAGATAAAGTTGTCGCAAGCGTAAATATTCAATAGTTGTTGAATTATATTATTAAGTTGATTATACTTTAAACAGAATTAGGAAAGGTGGAAAATTAGCTTTATTCAAGGACTAGAAATTAATATTATCATAATTTGAGCCTGATGTATTGCGCAGATTAAAAAATACATGTATTTAACATTATTGCGTCTCTACCTTCAACTTATTCAGGTAATAGATTGAAAGATCTAAAAAAATCTTCATTATATAAAAATTAAATATTGTTGCATATTTTAAGTATATGCAATGTAATCAGAAATATAATAATAATTTTCTCTGATAAGTTTGAGCTGTGAATTTATAATTATATTAGGTAAATATCTTTCGCAACTTTTAAATTAATAAAAAGAAATAGAAAAAACCTTTTACTGAAGAAAGAAACATCATAAACATCAGGAATTAATGTAAATTACAATATTTGCAATGTAATAACACATTTAAACTAGTGTAGTTATTGCGAATTAAGCATTCTATAGCTTATTGCATGTTGTAAGAAAGAAAAAGAGTATATATTATTATTACGTTCTTGACATAAACGCGCGATGCAAATGTATCCTGCACGCCACATATGTATATATCGCGCATTAAGGCTGATAATAGAGTCAGCAATTTGAAGCTATTAGCGTTTCTGATAACGACGACTTAATCATTCGTTATAAAATACCTGGCACGATTATTTCTAAGTTCTTAATTACAACGCCAGCGATTAAGAGATCGAGATAAGAACTGAGCGAGAGGATAACACACGTGGCCGAGAGAAAAATGAATTATTAATTTATTCGCCATTTATCTGGCCGTTGCGTTAACCGTAATGGCGATTTCAATGCTCATTACCCATCGGCGTTATCGACGATTATCCGGACTCCGGTCCGGTACGCCATAAATGAACGAATATTTAATTAATCGCGCAAGGTCGACGCGTAATAAGGCCTATTAAAGTTTTTGCCACGGGACGATCTTACGCTCGCGAGTTACCCTTTCTCGAAGGGGCTCGAGAGCTCGAGAGTTAATACTTAAGAACAACCTGCGAAGAGGCGGCATCGGGGGGGCTCTTACAAGGTGAAATTTGCCCGGCCGCTTCCAAAAAGCTGACTCATTTCTTGATTGCGCCGACGGTATACTCTTCGACAATTATGCAAAATAGCTCTGCCCTTATTCGCGCCCGAACGCATCGCCGCTATTATTATTCTTTCGCAGCAATAAAAGAACGCGAGGACGAACGGGGCGAGGAACTTCCGCCGCGCCGCGCCGCTTCGATACATCGATATGTAGACGATTATCGACAGGAATATGACGTTTATATAATCGTGTCTTTTCTTGATTGTAATAAATCTGTGACTTTTCGTTACACGACTGTTTATCAATCGGTATTGAATTATTTTTAATTTTTAATTTCAAATATCGCGTAACAGAAAGAAAATTAAGATAGAGATTTTATTTCAGAGTCGTTTCGCGTAAAATGTTGTACAGCGTGCTAAAGGGGACCGCGATACTCGATAAAAACGCTTTCATATAATGATTCTTATATTAATCACTGCCATCTACTTTAGAAACGGTCATCATGTAGCCGGACGTAGGTGCGCGAGGGGTCGACGACGTACTTCCGTCGTCGTCCTATCCCGTCATCGTTGCCGTCGTCATCGTCGTCATCCTCCAGTGAATGAGGACGCGGCAATTCTTTACGTGTTACGCAACGCCATGTGCGCGTATGTGTACGCGCGTTCGGCTAATGCGATTAAAAAGGCATAACGATTACGTTCAATTATTAACAATTACAAGGACAGCAAAAACCGTAATTACCCGCCATTAATCAGAGAAGCCGGGGAGCGCGGTTTCTCCATCGTTATATTCGCGACGCGCCACCGTAATGGCGGATACCACCACGGTATGGTGTTGGTACCGATATAGAAGAGTAGGGCGCGTATGCACGGCCATATTCACACGAATTGCCGCGTATACGCTAAATCAAATTTCTGAGTCGTTGGAGTAGACAAAAAGTAGCCGCGCAATCACGGAGCGCGCAGATTGCCGCGTGCAAGAAAGTAGCAAATAATTGCGTACGTGTAAAAAACCCACTGCTCACTTTGCTCGTCCAAGGTAATCACGAACGTGTCGCATTCATATTTTTAAATTGTATATTAGATCGTTGTAATGAGATAAAAGGACGGCGACACTGCCTTGTCTTGATCGATTGCTATAACTGGACACTGTGTACGGTGAAAATAATAATACGTAAATTGAGAATTTAAAAAAAGCTTTACAAAAAACAACGAACGTCGGGTTTTAATGGAGGAATTTTTATCGCATTGAATTAAACTTTAATGTTTAACTTCTCTCTCTCTCTCTCTCTATATATATATATATATATATATATATATATGGGGCATTCTCCGTGAAATCAGACACCCCTTCCTGTCCAAAAATTGGGGTCACCTAAAAAATTCTTTCGGGGCTCATTTTATAGCTACACATATTTAGTTTTAGTTGAGCTGTGGCTTTTTGAAAAATCAACATGGCGGAACCCAATATGGTGGCCGAAGTCTGCGGGTAACAAGGTACGACAGATGAAATCGTTACTTGGAAGTTATAGACTGTTATAGAAAAATGTGTTAATGTGTTTATTTAGTAGTTAGCATTGAATTCATGGAAAAAATAAATTTTTAGTTTGTCCAAAACCAATATGGCGGCCAAATTATCCGTGAAATGCTAAAAAATAACTATTTCGTTCTTTAAAACGTACAAACTGCGTTCAATTTTCATGAAAATTTATATCATGATACATTTTTAGATGTTGATCATAAATTAACAATTGGGACGTCGTATTTGAATATAACAAAACCCAATATGGCGGCTGTATATTCGAAAAATGCTAAAAAATTATGACGTCGATATTCAAATCATACAGACTCGTTCTAATTATTATTAATTTGAGTGTTACGGTATTTTTTAATTGCTTTTTTTATTTACTTTTTCAAATTTTTATGAATTTTCATTATTTTTTTATTTTTGACTATGATTTCGTTATTGCGGTGACAAATATTGAACGTGGTTGATCAAATATGATTTTTCCAGTGAATACAGAATAATTTTTGAATAAGTAAGTGAAGGCAAGACAGGTAGTCTTTCGAGCCAGTGAAGGCAAGAGAGACAGATTGTCCGGCCAGTGAAGGCAAGAGAGACAGATTATCCGGCCAGTGAAGGCAAGAGAGACAGACTGTCCGGCCAGTGAAGGCAAGAGAGACAGATTGTCCGGCCAGTGAAGGCAAGAGAGACAAACTGTCCAGCCAGTGAAGGCAGAAGAGGCAGACTGTCCAGCCAGTAAAGGCAGGAGAGACAGATTGTCCGGCCAGTGAAGGCAGGAGAGGCAGACTGTCCAACCAGTGAAGGCAAGAGAGACAGACTGTCCAGCCAGTGAAGGCAAGAGAGACAGACTGTCCGGCCAGTGAATACAGAATAATTTTTTTTCTTCGCTGGCTGGACAGTTTGTCTCTTTTGCCTTCACTGGCTGAACAGTCTCTCTCTTGCCTTCACTGGCTGGACAGTCTGTCTCTCTTGCCTTCACTGGCCGGACAATCTGTCTCTCTTGCCTTCACTGGCTCGAAAGACTACCTGTCTTGCCTTCACTTACTTATTCAAAAATTATTCTGTATTTACTGGAAAAATCATATTTGATCAACCACATTCAAATTTTGTCACCGCAATAACGAAATCATAGTCAAAAATAAAAAAATAATGAAAATTCATAAAAATTTGAAAAAGTAAATAAAAAAAAGCAATTAAAAAATACCGTAACACTCAAATTAATAATAATTAGAACGAGTCTGTATGATTTGAATATCGACGTAATTATTTTTTAGCATTTTTCGAATATACAGCCGCCATATTGGGTTTCGTTATATTTAAATACGACGTCCTAATTGTTAATTTATGATCAACATCTTAAAATGTATCATGATATAAATTTTCATGAAAATTGAACGCAGTTTGTACGTTTTAAAGAACGAAATAGTTATTTTTTAGCATTTCACGGATAATTTGGCCGCCATATTGGTTTTGGACAAACTAAAAATTTATTTTTTCCATGGATTCAATGCTAACTACTAAATAAACACATTAACACATTTTTCTATGACAGTCTATAATAACTTCCAAGTAACGATTTCATCTGTCGTACCTTGTTACCCGCAGACTTCGGCCACCATATTAAGGTCCGCCATGTTGATTTTTCGAAAGGCCACAGCTCAACTAAAACTACATATGTGTAGCTATAAAATGAGCCCCGAAAGAATTTTGTAGGTGACCCCAATTTTTGGACAGGAGGGGTGTCTGATTTCACGGAGAATGCCCCATATATATATATCTTTTTTTTCAACTTTTACAAGTGTTAAATTCATGATAAAATTTAGACGAGAAATATGTATTGTATAATGAAAAGTAATGGTTTATATTAAAACACTACCCGAGACACATGAAAAAAAATATCCTATCAAATAAATATCTCTTCTTAGTATCTTAAATACCTCGTCTTAAATTTACAAAATTATACGAGACGTTTCCTCAAAATTTCTTCGACACATACAATCACGTATACATGGAGCCGAAAAAAATTTACGATACCTTCCATTCCACATGCCATGTAATTATCTGAGCGAGTAATGCACGATACTAACGTTGTCACCCGCGACTTGTAATATGTTGCGAGACGAAATTAATTGCCGGCGTCGCCGCTGATTATTCAGCTGGACGCGCAATTTTTATCACTAGATAGAGAGTGGCATCGCGCGCGTACCGCACGCGGCACAAACGCTGCAGGGACGAGGGACGTAATTTAGTAATTGATAGTGACACCACCGGTAATTAACTGCCGTGGATAATTGTGACTGTATTTAAGACTTGCCGACTGGCAGCCAGTACACGCTCTTTCGCAGGTAAAAGAGGACGAAAGGAAAAGGAAGGAAAAGAAGGAAATGCTGCAAACGTCGTCGACGTCGTCGTTGTTCGTTGCTGTGTATAATTCTCAGAATCGCCGCAAGGACAAGACTAATGCACGCGACAACGATGCGTCGCGCATTCGGGCCAAGCGACGCGCGAGATTTATGGTTCAGAATAAAGGCGACGACGACGTTGTCTCTTGCAAGGAACGCGTTTACAACCAAATTTGTTAACCCGTTCAGCGTCGCGAAATTTCGCCGTCCATCTCTAGCAGGGGGTCCCGATAGGGAATCTACCCACGACGCGATGGGGAATATAACGTCCTGAACATTTAACACAGCTTTTAATTACTCGACGAGAGAGAGATTTCGTAACTTGTATAAAAAAATTCAGCTTAATTAGTAAAATAATCTTTTTAATGGACCCTTTCGTTCTTCTATATTTTCAAAATGCAAGTGCAAGACGTATCTTCTGCATGCTCCTGCGTGTTCTGCACAGGTTTCTACGGCGTTACGTAAGTTACGATTTGTTACGATGTTATATATCAGTATTACAAACTGAGCCGCAAGAACGCCAGATTTGTGTAATTTGTAGCAGCTCCACCCATTTCGCGCGAGTAAAAACGCGACCTCTAATTACGGATCAAGGTGCGCCCCGATCAAAGCAAAAACGAACGGCGCGATTTGTGTGGGGGCAAAAACCTTCGATGAACAGCTATGAATTTAGATGCAGATTGGAGCGCGGCTCCAATTATATTTTGCACATTGCAAAACTCCGCAACGGGAGACGCGTGTGATTTATCACACGTGTGCCGACTGTTTTGCCATATCTTTTTTTTTATTCGTTTAGACCGTCTAATGATTGTTCGCGAATCGCTATCGACGATCGACAGACGGCACATCTGCCTTAGACGACCATTATCGATTACCCGTCTCACATCGATCGGCAGATCGGCCCGTCGGTGAAAAAGAAAGAATTGTTGCAAACAAAAGCCGTCGGAAAGATGGATCGAAAAGGGTATCTCGGTAAGCTGAGCTCAGGCTCCGATAATTTAGATAAGTAGATGCAAAAATAATCTATAGGTACACTTTTTCAAAAATGGAAAGGATATAATTGATGCAAATATCATCACATATACATATAACATAATTGATGATAATTATGTCATAATTATGTAAAGTATTAATTATGTGATTGGGTTGTTCTAGCTTTGGTTAAGACTGTGCGTTATATATGTCAGAAAGTAACGGCGCGTGGTTTGTCAAGGCGAAGAATTCTACGTAAAATTCACTGAAAAATAATATTATAGGCAATCAAGATCCAGTCATGGCACACAAAAAACTTAAGCAGTAAAACTTAAGCAGTAAGCAAATCAGCCAATCACAGTCAAGAACTTAAGGCATAACGTAAGCGGTAATAACAAATCCAAACTGTTGATTTTCTTACTGGTAACGTTTTACTACTTAAGTTTTTCTGTGTGCCAAGATTGATAAGGAAAAAATTAATAATTCTTCGGATAAAAACGCTTTAAACACCAGATTTCATTAATTCGATTTTTTTTTCTCCCTGCTCAGTTATACAAATCTTCCAATTTATATAAGATTTGTGATACAGGTGCAGAAATTATACGTTAATCGAAAGTGATCAATAACGTTGTTGTAGCCAGCAAATGATTACAATCGTGATGTAACATTCCATCGATATTCACATCGACTAACCGCCATATCTTTACTCATCCATAGAATGCAGCGTACAATTATTATACATTAGGAAATATGTACACCCTGTGTTTATCGGTGTTTAATTGATCAGTGCACGGTATTTCCATTTTACTAGTCGTTAATGATCCAAAGGACCCCGTGGTGACGATTAAAGAAGCCCGAGCCACATCTATCTTTGGGAAGATCTTTTCTCGCTCTCTCCTTTTCTTTCCCTCTCGTGATAATCGATAATGTACACCGTTGCGGCTACTATATTGACAGACACCGCGTGTGCGCGTACATCAAAGTATCAAGGCACAGAGCGAAGTGTGTGCAAATACCGCCGGCGGCGGCAAGCAGCTTGGCATTCCCCGGCGATCATGTGTGCAGAAATCATTAACGATCGCTATCGAGGCGCGGACGGTAGAACGGAACGATATATATGCGCCGTGACTTAAGCGACTACCACGCAACGTCGGAATTAATTTTTATTTGCGAATCGGCACATCGTGGCGTGCCCCGCGTCTCTCTCGTCGATTCGTTGTGATCAGCGCGAGTGATCGATGATCCGGCCGATACTCCGGATGCCGCGCAAATTACACTAGCCGCTATCTCCGCGATCATTAATTACTCGCGTGTGCGTAAATCGTCGGTGGATGCTTTCTCCGGAGCCGATAATGGACCAATTTGCAGATTGTAAACGAGCGCGCGAAGGGAGGGAACGTGATTCGGCCTCGCCATTTCGATCGCGATATTCATAGGCGCCGCAAGAAGGCCTCATCTTTTTGTGTTCTTATACGCAATGAAAGAAGATTTATCTCTAATCCTTTCAGTATCGAACATCATAGTGGTATAACTGAGGAGAATTAAAACCAATACACACACACGCGAATTTCTTCCAATAGTAATAAATACTAAACACTTATTAAATGCTACTTGGAAGGCTCAGAAGATAGCAGTTTGACTTTTGGTGAGAAATGAGCAATTAATATTAATGTTGTCAATAATATTAACGATATTTTGACTTATAACGTAATTAATATTGATTGAACGTAATTAATATTAATATCGAGTTTAATAATTGATGAAGTTAAACCAGCGCGCGCGGTCTCTTTACAAGCGCAGTATTTTTACTTAAACCGATAAAAAATTAGTAGGTCTTAAAGAAAACCTTGTCGACGCCTATGATGTTTAATCCTCGCCTTTCTCCGACTCCGCCAGGAGATAATGTTTCATCGGCGTTTGCTAGTAGTTACGTGCGTGCGTGTGTGTATGTGTGTATGTATACGCGCGTACTAACGACCACGCGTCCCAGTTTACACGATAATCTTTACAACGTAATAATCGACGGATACGTGAGCGCCCGACGGGGTCGCGGGACGTTTCGCCGTCATAAATACGCAATCGCGATCGCGGCGCGATACTTACTTCGCGCGGTTCGCGAGCCGCGATCGAGACATCGAGAGAGTCAATTGTACGTAGTGAAGCGGTAGGAATCGTTTTACGGATCGTTGCCAGGTCGCTCGCTCGCGAAACAGATTCGTGCTAAATCGTGAGACATCGAAGTCGTAAACGTCGCCGTGCGAGAAAAAGAGGGTTACGCGACATAAAAGCGAGGTGCAATAGAATCGTAAAATAATTTTATTGACAACCGTGTGTTTCGTTATTATGACACCGTGTGGAAATTTATAGTGCCCTTTTAACTCGCGAGCTCTAACTGATTTGAGTCACCTCGATTTATCAAAAGTACTGGCCGCGTGTACTGCTAAGAATGCGTGTACGCGTGCAAAGCACATTTGTCAGATTTTTTTTACCGTTGAATTAGCGTACATTATACTTTCATACGATCCGTTGCAAAAAAAAGGAAAGATACAACTATGTGCACAAGCGGAAAATTTACTTATCTGTTTTGCGAATAGTTATTATCGACTAAATCGGTATTACGCACTTACGTAAATCACCTAAGTCTGAATCAATCTTTTTCTTTCATAATGGACACGGGAAATCGAAATTGATCTATCGATTGAATCACGCGGAATTATACAAATCAGTAGACCGCGCGCTATAATCGGCCTACCAAGAAATCATTTTACAACACTCTCGTGTTGTTCATCGCAGATTAATTACGAAGCTATTGCATAATTGGATAAAACATGAGTTTTAAATTAGTGTAGTAAGCGCAGAGAAATAGCCGCTGCATAAGTGCGTTCTCTAACAAAAGATAAAGTTTGTATGAATTTAAATTGTATAATATTGATTTCATGTTTTTAATAAACATAATATTTTGTTTTCAATTCACTTTATCGATATTAATTTGTCTTATAATTTAGGAATCTGTATAAAAAAATGTTGTATACGAGAAGTTTTATCGAACTGTGTGATTGAGCATTATATCGCTCCCTTTTTAAAAATATTTTTATTTTCGTATTTTCATATTTTTCGTATTTAATATTGATAATAGATGTACACAAAAGTCCCGTTTAATAATGGCGGAATTAAGATTACTTATCCTAAGAGAAATAAAAAAGGTTCAAGGCAGAAATGTGAAAAAATAATGTTAAGGGTCAGAGGTTGCTCTCACATGTCTGGGGCGCAGTCAACTCTGTTCCTGTTTCATATCTTCGCAATCTTGCCGCGCGCTCTTCGAGGCATTACGAGAACGGGAGTTACAAGCGAATTCGCGGCACATCGGATGCGCATTGCCCGTATCCGGAAGGTACATATATCCGGCGTTATCTGCGCCGTTATCTGCGGCAGGAGCGAACGGACCAGAAGACTCGCCGATAATTCGTAATTGCCGTTTATTATCGCGCTCGAGGGATCGAACATGGCCGAGCCGACGCCGGTTCGTGTCGCAGGATGCATTGATGCGTCTATTAGCGCGAATTTGCAAGTATGATTCGATGTGGAAACGTTTTCTCCCGAATGCGGCATCGCCGCTCGAGGTGTCTGAACCGGCATAAAAAAACGATCGAGGAGACCGTATTATCGAGTGTCGTTCACATAAGTCCTATATCGCAGTTACAGTGTGATAATATATTGTGTAATTGCATTTTTTGCACGTACGTTTGTACCAAGAATTAGTGTCGCTGTAATAGACACGCAAAAATTCCTTCTTAGAATTCTTTGTGTTATACCAGAGATTTCAACTAATTGTAATTATAGTTTAATATTATTGTAATTAGTTTAATTTTAAATATTAAATTATTTCAATATAAAATTTAAATAATTTAATGTAGATATAATTTTTTAATGTATCTGTAATTTGTAATATCGAAAATGAGTTATCTAGAAATAAAAAATATATTGAAATATTTTATTAAAATGATATATAAAATGGTATTTTCTATGTTATCCTGAAATTAATATTGCAAACTCAAAGAATCAATAGTAAGTCCTATGCAAATGATAAATACTTCATGCACCCATGGATATTGTATGAAATTAAATACAGAATATCGCCGATTAGTATCGTGTATCTCTCTCACGTAATATAGTAAATCGGAACAGTTCAATCTAGTCTCATGTACTCGTGAACTAAATAGATTTTAAAATGACCTCGATCACCGCGAGTAAAAGTTAGAGGTGGTAAGTTTTTCTGCATCTTTTCTTCTTGCGCCAAGAATCTAAGTCCGTTCTGTAACATTTTATTCGCTTCGAATTGATTAAAAGAAACGCGAGTTTCAAACTAATAAGCAATCGTAGTTACAAAACAAGCACGGCGATCAGACGTAATTCCTAATAAACGAATAAACAGAAGTAGTAATATTTTATACAATCCGCGTGATTAAACATAGAAAATCTCACGAACGGAAAATATCATGGAGAAAACTTTAATTGACGTTCGCGGTACGGATTAGCGGGTAATTAACAGCGGCCGTTTGTCGCCCGCCGTGCATACTGCGTACGCCACGTTCGCGTATGCTCGGCCACAATGACTTAGCTAATTGGTTGATTGCGGCGCGCTAATTTGCACCGCCGTAAATCGCGCACACGCAACGTATAATACGTATGTATATAAGCAAGACGCTAACGGCGCGCAAATGTAGCAGAAACGATGCAGTTTCTCAAGCTGCTTTAGCGAGGGAAACGACAGTAAATGCATTTGCACTCTCCAGGTTGCTGCACATTCACACTACATCGTTGACGCAGCTAGGCGCTAAGGAGCAAAGCAAATTTGCTTAGATTTTTTTGTAGCTATAATTTTCAGATTAAATTTTTTCGTTGGGCCAAAGTCAAGATTGATGTTGAGTGTAAAATAAATATTTTTTTATTTACTTGCATCACTCTGGAGTTTAATTTGCTGGCCAAGAAAATTTTCGACTGTGTATAAAAATGATCTGGAACGCCTCGTACACATTTTTGCACTAACAAAGATATATAACGAAAACTAATGTAGGTACACGATTTTATTGGCCGTATTAACAAAGTAATATCTCTCTGCGTTCCCCTGCGAGATTAATCACCGGTTACAGCTCTGCAATTCGCTCTATCATTTCTAATCGAGCGTGACGTATCTAATTGAACATTCATGATATTGTCAAGGCGCGCGGAGCAGCGCCGCAACGGAGAGAAATAAATGGGCGTTCGCGAGATTGAACTCGCGGTAAATTAAGTAACGTCGATGCGATGCAAGTTGCCACTCGTTTCGCGATGGAATCGCGCTAAAACTCGTTCTCGCCGATGTTTATTACGACGTGCACTTGCGACACATAAACCAGCTATCGTTCATTAATCCGCGCCGGGAATAACTTCGAGATAACGCGTAACACATACAGCGGTCGTGATACACGGTCGATGATTTGTATAATTTTGCTGAAAACAATTTGCAGCTTGACATTTATAAATTTGTGCTAATTAAAGATTTGCGTGTTCCCGACACTTTCATTTACATATTGTCGTTTAAAGCTATTATAATGTCAATCAAAATTACTCCGCCATGTAATTGACGATAAATTGATAATGTCGTTGCATTAATTTCTTTGCAATTATCTTGGATTTATCTGCGACGAGTTTTTATACAAATGTAATAAAATTAATGCCAAAATAATTTTTTAGATAGAAATATATTAAAGAATATTTTCTTTAGGTTACAATTCTTTGACATATCCTAGTACAGAAAAAACTTTGTCAGACTAAAAACATCAACATCTGCAACATCAAACTGCAACAAACATCTGTACATTCCTTATGTTAAATTCATTATCTTTGTGCGCAAAACAACGTTCCGTGCAAATCAATCCACAGCAAACGGTAAAAGATAAAAAATCGATCGACTTGCAGCACACAGGTGCGCGATCTCGCGAGCGTATATTTGCCCGTTCGATTAGACCGAAGAATTTAACGTGCCTTATCGCAAGGGGAGAATACAAGAGAGAGCGAGCGCTTAGAGAGCGACTCCCGATTCCTCAGCACGCGGTGAAATTATAGTGTTTACGTGAATTAGATTTTGGTTTCGGTAATTTTCAGTTAATAACGACGAGGCGAACTGGCCGGCAAGCGAACGCTAAGTGCGGCCTCAGGCCCCATTAATGCTATTATAATGTAAAAGGCTACCTACACGTCCTACTCTCTCTTTCTTTTCCTTTTCTCTTTCTAACCCCATCTTTCTTTTTCTCTCCTTCGCCCTCCCTCTCTCTCTCTCTCTCTCTCTCTCTCTCTTTGCCTCGCTTTCCTTACGCGTCGATGAACTCGTAGTTGCACACGTCGCGAGTGTACGTGAACAAAAAAGAAAATCCGGCGGAGGTTTAGGCCCGTTGTATATTATCGGCATTACGTCGAGGCTACTTGCATTATAAGCTCATTTCCGATAAATTGACTCGATTAAAAACTGCCGCTTAAGAACCGCGTAAACCACTTCGATCCTTCCCTCCTCCATCCCGCGCCCGTCTTTTCGACCCCCGCTTTCTATCGAACCGCCCGCTTCTAGAAATTTACTCGATCGGCTGCCGTTTTCTCTAAAGCTTCGCATATGAGCGTATATTGATGTATGTAACAGCTATACGTTTCACTGATATGCGCGGAACGTGACGAGGATACTCGTAGTCGTTGCGAATTAAGTCTTGCAAAATTTAAAATTAACTACGTGAAATCAAGCACGTATCTACACAGACGAATAAAGAAAATATAGTTTGAATGCTGAATACGTACAAGTATAATTAACATATCGTGTATAGTATAACAATAAAAATTTTAATTTTGCGATTTGGAGAGATATCTTAACTGTCAAAGTTTGTATTTACACGTCTCGTATATATTACTTTTCTATACTTAATAAATAGAATATATATATTGCGAAATTATTTATTTAAAATGTTCAATAATTCAATTTAAATTAATATTTATTGTTCCATGATTGTCTTTAAAGCTTTTATTTTGACGCAACTATTCGTCTCTTTATTAACCGGTAGTAGCTTGTAATCCTGTTTCTTGAAGCCACCGGTTTACGGATATTTATTGCTAACGATTCCGTTACAAGTTTACAAGCAATATCGAACGCCGTTACACGATCGCCACGACGGCGGGATTGCGATCATGCCAAGGTGCGGGCTCATATAAATTATTAATTCCTACGAGGTAAAGTCGTGGTGAAAGGAGTGATATCTTTGCCGCACGCGCGCATATGTCAGCATTTATATTTAAAGTTTATTTATTTGTATTCGCTTCTTTTTACCAAAAATATATGATAATAAATCATTGTATCCATATATTTCCTAATTTCATATTTGTAATATCGCGTTATTTATATTTAATATTAATTTTTACTATATAGGTTTAATCTTTTCCTAAAATAGATATATGCATCGTTATTATAAAAATTTAATTAATCCTATTTGTGAACTCAATTTTACAAAATTAGCCTAATTTATCACTTTGACAAAAAAATTCAATGAATAAAATTCATGGTAGTTATACATTTTTTAATACTAATAATAGATTTGTGTTATTTCTATTTGAGGTAGAGCTTTATCGAAGAAGAATGCACTAATACGCGTCGAATGCAATGACTTCATCTAATTTGCTTAGACCGCAATGTGTTATACGCAGTCGTATAACATTGTGACGGATGGCATTGATGTCGAGTGAACGGCTCGAATTTTTTCACTTTTCCCGCGAAAACGCACTGCATTTCACGATTCTGCGCGAGATATTTTTTTCGGTCTGAATAACGATGCAGCGCGAAGATTAACCGCGGCGGGTTTGCAAGATGCAGCGGGAGGGCGCGCGATTAAGGGGGTTGCGTTTGAAAATGAACAGGCGCGAGAGAAGCGACCATTTGCTGTTTATAAGCTGTGCATTACGTGAGCATCTCTCTCATTTTTTTTTTTAGAAGGGCAACTTACAGCAGTGTGATTTTTTTATGCAAGAAGACGTTCTCGAAATAGCAAACGTAGTTTGCACGCAGATTTATTTCGAGATAATGTAATAGCTACATTACTTTAATTAAAATATTGCAATGTATCTTCTGGTAGTTAAGCTCTTCGCCATTTTTATTTTTGGACCTGAATTCTTATTGTTGAAAACGTCCTACTATGCAAGAAACACACACATTTAAAAAATGTATTTAATAACCGATATATCCTTTCTAATTTCTCATTAAAAATGTTTTCATTAAATAAAAACTCTTATCAAACTAAATTTTACTTCAACACATTCCATATACGAACTAAAATATATTGGACTAAAATATCTAATACCTTATAATATATATACTTATAAAAAATATTAGTAATACTTATGAAAAATGTATTTGACATTGACATCAACCGATGGTATTATGACCGATGGTATTGATACCTCTCTCCTGCACTGATTACGGAGAAGATACTCGGCACGCCAGAGCGAAATTGTTCAAAGTTGGTTTTTATTTAGAGGACTAAAACTTCTTACAGCTTAACAACTGCGTTAATGGTTAGCCTAATTATACAGCGGTTACTTCGTAACCACTTTCCACGAAGGCGGAAATTTGAAACGCGGAAATTCCAAATCCCGAGATGGTTTACGGCCGGCGCGCGGCGTGTCGAGCAGGCCGTCGCGTCGGCGTCGTTTAAATCCGCTCGCAGCGGAAACTAGACCGCAGCGATTTCCCTGACTATTCGTGGAATCCGATCGTCACTGATAATACGTTGTGGTCACCGTTTCACGTGGCAGCTGAATGAATCGTTTCACACTACGTTTGCGTTTCGGTCGCGATTAGATGGCCTAACAAGAGCCCAGCGTTATCCTATTCATTCTAAGGTATCGACCGATTCATCATAATGTTATTGTATATGTATTATCGTGCCTCTATGAATTTTTATCTTGTTTTAAACAATGTGTTTTAAATAATATATGTTTTAAACAATTGATATGACATTTAGAGAATTATACGTAAATGTGTGAATTAACATCTGTAATCTCAGATCATATGTGCAAATTCTAATTTTATTTAGAAGAACTTTTAAACTTTGATATTGTTATTTTTAGTTTTTCGGTCTTCTCGAAACTATCTTGCTCGCATAGATAATCTAATGTAACACAGTTTTTTATAAAAACGATGACATGGAGCGCAAAAATTATAGATTAAAGGTTGAAAACTTAATATAATTTGTAAAAATTATAATCTGGGTCATTGTCATTTGATCCGCAAAGTCTTATAATTAAACCCTCAGTTACCTCACCAGGGTCTAAAAGACTCTGCACGTGTTTAAAACTCGCGCCTTTTTTGAACGCGCAGTGGTGGGGACTCCGGATCCGGGGGGAAAAAAGTTTGAAGGTTCTAGCGCTAGCCTGGCCACTTGCGAGAGTCAATTCGGTCGAAGCAGCCGCGGGAGAAAGTGAGAAGTGGGACGATAGGGTCACTCAGACCCTGGTGAGGTAATAGCGTGACAAAAACGATTTTTGTCAAAATACAAGTAAATAAGTAAATCTCATTAAAAACAGTGCATTTTTATGCAATATAATGATAGAAAAAATATTCTGTGTTGTAGGTATAAAAAGTAAAATATTGGATTTTATTGGTTTACAGAATCAAATAATATCTAGTAGCTTTTAGCGTCAAGATATTAATTTTACGACAGCTGCGACATTCTCAAGTAAACTCTAGTAAATATTTACAAAACTTTTTTAACCGAAACTGTTTCATTTTTTCATTATAAAGATTATTATTATTATTATTATTATACAGAAATGGAGACAAGGTCTCGCACTCGGTCAACGGCCAATCGTGGTACAATCCCATGTGTAACGAACATGTCGCAAAAATATGCAGCACTTGCGCGTCGCAATATAATTTTTTTTTAATGTGTTTATTTTTAATAAATAAAGTATTTTTTTCATGCATTTTTATTGCATGTACCGATTGCATTTTTACCGATTTTATACAAAAAACATGAATTTTTACCTCTCCATAGACGCCATTTTGTATTAGCCATATGTAACTTTTTGAAAAATATTTTGTTATTTTTCTACATGTTATTTCATGCCCAAGGTCGCAAGTTTTACGATTTAAAAAAAAATCCGTTTTTTAAAGACAATAATATTTGATCGATTTTCTTCAAAATAATAAAATTTTAGTTTGTAAAAAAAATATACTTTTTGGAACCAATCGTTATGACACTAATTTCTTCTTAGTACAACTCTTGACCTTTCGAATTATGTATTATAAAACCCTTGTATCTTTTTTTTAGTCAGTACTAAGTACGTCAATTTGAAAAAAAGCCAAATTTTTTTGCTTCTTCAGAAAAACACGGTTTTTTTTTTTTTTTAATAACATTTACATTTTTTAATTTGGAATAATCTAACCCACACAGTCTTATAGATCTTTAAAAGATGTATCGATTAAAAAAAAAAACGTCAAATTGATGCATTTGTCTTAAAGATACAAGCTGGAGAAGACGCCAGGGTTTCTCAGACCCTGGTGAGGTAATATCGGAGTGTAAAAACGTAACTGAGGGTTAACCTAAAATTTTATTCACGAATTAAATTTGGACTTACGAAAATTATGCTGGCTTCAGCCCATGATCCGTGCAGATACAACAACCTCCGAATCCTCGTGAAACGTAAAACCCTATAATTATATTATACTTGTGTTAGTACAAGTGACAAAATTATACCTGTGTTATTATTCGAGGGATGACGTAATTATTTTTCTATGCAGATCATTCGTTGCGAGGAGGCAGCGAGCAGGCCGTCCCGCAGACGAGTCCTGCGAGCAGCACGAGCAACTCGAGCCAGGTGACTCAGGTGAGCCAGCAGGTGAGCCAGCAGCCTCACCCGCAGCCTCACCAGCAATCGGCGCCGGCGTCAGCGACGACGACGACGACGACACCTCAATCCACCCAAATGGGCATCTCTACCGAGGAGGTAAGGCCCGAGGAAGAGGGCACCCACCCGCGAGCGGCGCCGACCAGCCCCGAGAGCGAGGCGGAGGCCGACGACTTTACGCCCAAGAGAAAGCAGCGTCGCTACAGAACGACCTTTACCAGCTTCCAGTTGGAGGAGCTTGAAAAGGCCTTCTCCAGAACGCATTATCCGGACGTGTTTACGAGGTAAGTTGACTGACCATCGAGCAGTGTTCTAATAATCTCGAGCTTTATCTCGAGGCCTAAAACAGCCGGGATGAGTGGTGTTCGGACGGAATTTTATTTGGGATCGAACTCTCGGTATGCAAAGACTGTATAGGGATCGTGATTTCACAAAAGCAAAAATTTCTTTTAAATTGAAATGCGTAACACGTTGCATTTACTTAATTCTTATACATGTTAGGTACTTACCATTCATCTGTGGTAGAATACCTATAACCAAATGAATAGTGACACATAGCATAAAACAAATAATTCTCTAGCAATAAATCAGAAGATAAGGAGATATTTTAAAACAATTTTTTTTTGTATTTATTTTATACACATTTATAGCACTAAATGCTTGCTGCGAAATATGCGGCTGACTAATCGAGCATTAAATTAGTCACTTGATTGCAATAAAACTATATTCAAAAGCGTTGTATTACATTTCGATTTCGTGTCTTTCATTCTCATTGTTAAATATATATAAATGTGAAGTAACGAAATATATATTTTCTTTAGAATTAGTTTGGATTATTTATGTGAATGTCACTAGAAGAGAAATGCGTGAAATCAGAAAACATGAGACTAATTTGATATTACATAGCCGTTCCCCATTGGCAATGCTTCACGAGAGCGTTCGAGCGAAGATCAATTGTTACAAAGCTGTTTAGAGTCGCAATCCCTCTTCCGTAGACAATTCTGACGACTAAGAGCTTATGGTATATCTCGGTGGCGGGATAGGAAGCTCGTGTACCTCCCGTGGATCCAGACGATAGGCAAGGTGTCTAGCCGCATTTATCAGGCTTTAGGAGGGAGTAACGGGATTTAGATAAAATTTAAGAGACCGACTATCGGCTGCCACCCAAATATTTGGTTGTCTGGCTCCTGTGCACTCTCCCGGCTATCGCCGATATCGTCGCTCGCTACTTACCAAATTCTTTTTCAAAAAATCGTCTCTCGTCGCAAGATATTTACGGTGCGCACAGGTAGTCCTTGAGCACGGTTATAAAAGAGATCTGGTTATCCTAAGTGTATACTACCTGAAACAGCCCCGAAATAATGATGACCGGGTGACGGCTGGAGACACAACGCGTGTATAAGCATATCGCGTTTTAAAAAGGTATGCTTAATGCGTGTTAACGCAGGACCTTAGGTATCAAAATCTTAAAATAATAGATACATAAATGGAAAAAGAAACGATTACTCGCGCGCGACAATTGATAATATTAATACATCTGTTACTACAATTAACAAGCATTTCATACCAGAATTTTATGTCTCGTCTAGCAAAATTTTATTTTAAAACTAAAAGAATTTGGGAAATATCATAAATATTAATAATTAGAATATAAGGTAATCAATGTTTATTAAACTTAATAATATCGTTCATTAGTCTTACTCTTCTAGTTTATAATAATCTTTTTCAAGTTTCACGCATTCAAAATAATTCTGACATAAAACTACATATTTTTTAGTACGCATACGCATTTTAGAAAAACAAAGACGAAATTAAAATCAACTCGGAAACAAAAAATCTTTCAAAGCGCTTTTAAACGTAGTTTTGAGTAATGATCATGCCCGTTTCCTTCTTTAATCTGAATTCATGGCAGATTCTAAAATAAATCACCTATCCATCCATGCAAATCTGCAAAGGTAAATTCGCAAGTGTAAATTCGTGGAACGATACATCGATCATTGGGGGCCTTCCTACCAGTCAGACTGACGATCCTCATGCAAATTCCCATCGGTATATAGACGCGGAACGACGGTTTTGCATTATTAAGTCTCCTGCACACCCGGGTCCAGTTACATACGTACAGTATATCGCGCCGCCATTGGGCCGCGGCGCAATCTATCTGGGTAGCTTTTTCTTTCCCCTTGCCCTTTTTTTAGTGCCTTCCTCCGCGCCGTGGAACACCCGGTAGGTAACTAATAGCGGTGTAATCGCTCGTAATAGGTCCGGTCCTGCGGCCACGGTATGGGTTCTCGTAATTAACGAAGATGGTGGGGAGTATGCAGAGAGAGGTGAAGCAGGCAGGTAGTGTGTTTGTGGTGTACGGTCAGGGCTGGAGATGTATTCGCGAGTATGGCGAGACAAGCTACACACATCCATGTGTATCCGCGCGTGAAACTGCGACGAAGATAGCTCTAACGAGCAAAATACGCGTTCTTTATCTAATGATTCTAACGGAACTAGAAAGGACCGAAAAGGAGAAGAGGACGATTCCGAACGACGCTCCATTGTAGCGAAAAACTTTGAAAATTTCTAATCTGTGATAAACAATATTGGAAAACATATTGAAAAATACTTGTTAGTTTTTGTAGCTATTTGATTTAGAAATTACCAGTATATCGACTTC
Organism: Temnothorax longispinosus; assembly: GCF_030848805.1. Taxonomy (NCBI): domain Eukaryota; kingdom Metazoa; phylum Arthropoda; class Insecta; order Hymenoptera; family Formicidae; genus Temnothorax; species Temnothorax longispinosus. Next base: position 10,821,898 of record NC_092359.1, on the reverse strand, counting down.
TGAGAAATCATTAATTTTAATTAGATGAAAGAATTAATAACTAAGAAGAGTATAGAGAACTTGGCTATATTATAGATTTGAAAGAGGCGAATATTATCGTCTTGCTCTTCTTTAGAATAGCGAAATAATCTCGTAAGCATTTAAAAGCAATAAAGTTTCGTAATTTAATAACATATCTCGCGAGTCCTGTCACCCGTCTGATTTTCAATCATCCAGTGTATTATATATATTTTCATGATAAATATATACCTACCCCCTTATAAAACCGACACCTATTTATTTATTGCTATAAAAGTTCCTTTTCTTCTCAAGAAAACAGCCGGTAATTGGCTCGATTGGCTTCTAATAACATTCGTCGCCCGTATTAATTTATTCCTCATCCACTTATACGGGCTTCCTGCCTACGGAAAATTGCCCGACGTTTTCTGCCGTTTCGCAGTATAAATTGATCTCTTGTTTCTTCCGCTATTTCGCCGTGTGGTAGTATTAATTTCGCGCTAATTGGATTTTATGGTCGCTTAGGTTTATTGACTAGCCTGACGAGAAGGAGAGGCAAGAGGAGAGAAAGGGAAGAGAGTAAACCGCATCGTGGAACACGACGCATATTCATTAGACGCGTCTTTATCCATAAGGGCAGAGCCGCGTGCGATTGGGACCTATCGAAATATATATATCGATGGCCCAAGAGGGTACTAGCGCAGCCTTAACTTCCTGAACATCGCGAATGAAAATTCATTCGCCAATAAAAGACACGTGTTCCCGCACGGCGGGCCGTGTACATCCAATTGGACATCGATAAACATTTCTCTTATGTGTTTCATCGTTTATTTTTCGATCGGTAAAACACAGCGGCCCGAGAGCAGTCAGACGAGCTCTCCTCTGGGTCCTTATTGGCGTTCAACTTTAGATACTCTTACATCCATAAATTGTAACATGTATAATACAATTCTTCTTTTTATTTTTTCGCATTTTTATTTATTTATTTGTCTTATGTTATCTCTTTTTTCTATTTCATTCATATATATCTTCTTTTTCTTTGCTTTAAATTCATCTTAATTCCTTTTTTTATTATTGGTAGTTACCATATTTTTATTCATTTACTTTCAATTTTGGCCCTATTTTCTCGAAAACAGTCTCTTGATTTTGTCTGCGATCGGTACGACACTGACAGAGACTAGGAGGAGCTAGCCCCGAACAAGCTGTTGACGACAGGACAACGTTTTGTGGAATGCCGTTTCCGAATGCGATAACAGATAACCGCGGGATTTTTTGCGGGAGCCGCGAATACGAGGCCCGAAGTCCGAGTGGCATTTGCGAGGGAGCGGGCGGATCACCAGATTCGTCCTGTTTATATGGCACTTAAAGCCGGCTTGCCACGTAGGCTCGCGAAAGAGCGTGGCCACTTACCTTTACGGGCTCTTAAGATCTAATTTAGATTGGAGTGTTGCGACTCGGGGCCCGCGCTGCTACCGACGACGGACTAATCGTTCGACCGTGAGCGGTCCTGACCAGTCCCCGACCTGTCCCTGTTGGTTTTAATTTTTTATCCCGTTGTAAACTCCAGAAGAGAAAGAGAGAGAGAGAGAGAGGGGCCAAAGAGAAAGAGAGAGAGAGAGAAAGAGGGAGGAACGGAGCGCGGTTGAAGCGATGAGACCTCATCGTCTTCCCAAATGTCCGACTACGGCTACTTACTTTCTTTCTGGCGAACGACGTAGCTAATTAATAACCTCGTAAACGTTAACACGTATACAGCGTGTTTAAACGCGGTTACTTCCAGTGTGGCATTTCAGCCAGTTCTCATATACCAACGTTGATACAAAATTAGTAAAATTTAGTTAAGCAATATTTGCGCGAGCTTTGCTTTGCTATTCGATCTCTTATTTTTATATCGCTTTCTAATTGTTGTTAGAAATTAGTACATTAAACGGAAGTTATTTCAATTTAATTGCTTGAATTTGTTTTGTGAGTGTCTGAAGGATACCTTAGCTATGTGTGTGTGTGTGTATATATATATATATAATCGTAACAAAACTCTTTGATGATTTTCCGTTTCTTAATTACTCTGACGAGCCGGGCGCCATTTCGGTCCCGAATTCGCTTCGAAAACCTGACTCGGCGGAATATCGCGCGCGGCCACGGCCACCCCCGTCGCGCGCGTTCTCAATCTATCCGCCCGGTGGATCCATAAAATTTATCGTCCGTTCGCGTCGCGTTTCGAGGGATCCACCTGTTCAAAGGGCCGCGCGACGCGCTTCTCGGTAAATCATTCCGAAGGATGCCTTTATATCCGCGGGGTGGGCCGGTGGTGAGTTTAATAAGGATGATTGTTTCCAGTGATCCATGGAACGGAACCAGTTCCACGGAGCGGTCTCTCTTCTTCTGTTCTCCCTTTCCCCTCTTCCCCCCTTTCTTCCTACCACCGCGATTCTAGTCCTCGTCTCTGGTCCCAGACTCTCCGCTGCGTCCTGGACCCGCAACTCCTCCTGTCATTAATCGACCGACGACGAGTCATGCTCCCGATTAGAAACGCCGCCGACCCGTTATTCGTTTCTCAACAAATAAGATTAGTGCCTTCCGGAGTTAATTAGTGAACGATGTTGCCTCGTCCCACGGAAGCGGCATTGGATCTCCGTCACCGTTAAATGACACGGAGTCGATATAAGTCTTCATTGTTTTTGATCGGTCATTGCTTTATTACGAAAGAATGATGTTTGAGTTGTTCAATAACAAGATGAGCCACATGATAAAAATTTATGTAGAATTCTTATGTTATACATTGTGAAAGCTATATGATAATAAAGAATTTCTTGTTTTTTTATGATTTTTTGTAATATTTTGTTATTTCTTTTGGAATAATATATTAATAAAAAGATATAACATCTGTAAAAAAAATGTATTAAATAATTATAGATTCATGATATTATTTTAATCCAAATTTGATGCTTCGAATTTTAATTGCTTCATATTTTAATTCCCAGAATGTTAAAATAATTACTTTGCATATCAAGTAAAAATTCAAATATAGATTGTGTCCTTAAAATATGCTAAAGATATTTTCTTTATAAAACAATGAACACGGGTATTTCTACTTTTGAACATTTTAATTGTGTGCATTCTGAGCGTTTTATTACTGTCAACGACAATTCGAATCTATCCCATTCCGCCCGTTCGGATTCCGTTCAAATTCAAAGCGACGAAAAAGATTGTTAGACTACCTCGGGATCGTTCCCTTCTCGTTCCTCCTCGAAGACGGGCTCCGCGGTCGAGCCAGGCACGAAGGGCTTCGCCTCGCGAAGTGCGAAGGAGAGCGAAGAGTACAGGTTTACCGAGGTCCATCCCTCATCCGATTGGCGGTAGTGTGGCCAATCAGTAATTGGCTCTCCACGCCGTACGCGTATTAAGCGCGCATTACGCACGCATTACGCAGCCGGCTACCGGCTTCTCTCTTTCGACTCGCTCCTCACAAAGGTGGCGGTCGCGGCAGGTATGCGCGCACGGCCCGCGGATCACCGCTCGGGAATAATGCGAGCGGCAAAAGCCGCTTGTCACCCCTCGTCAGTGCGAATTACTTGTCCGGCCGGCGCGATTCGTTATTAAACATTATCGATACCGCGCGTAAGGAGGCGTCTCTCTCGAGGCGAACGTATAAGGAAGGCGAGGAGCTTCGGGCGTATTCGCTTATTACCGGGGCACGAATTTCGTCGACGAATTTTGTTGTCCTCTCTTTTTTTTGCCTCACGTCACAGATAATGATCGTGTGTGCATAAACCCTGTTCGCGATCTTCCAGTTGTAAGAATGTGTATTTTATGGATAATTTTCTTACCGTTTTATGTCATCCTGATTTTTTCAAGCTAATTTTTTTATACTTCGTATTGCATTTCATTTTGTTTCTTTTTGTGGGAATACATACCGCTGTCAAATGTTTTGATATACTCGCTTAATTAGCTAAATACACCAAATACTTTCCTTATATTTACTATTGTTAATGTTTCTTTTGTTTTTATTGTATTAGCTATCTGTCTAATTGTAAGTATTATTAATCTGCTGATACGTGATTTATTTTATTTGTACAAACCGCGTTAATCATCTCTCTAATTACAATGCGAAAAATTACACTTATATAATAAATATTTGCTACAGTGTCGATAGTAATCGACACTAATTAAAGACAAAGATGTGGTTAATTTTTGTTTTCACGATATCAATCACATGCTGATATCACTACTACTTTGTAAGTATAATTAACAAGTCTTTTGTTAGACCTCGAATTTATCAGAGGGTATATCGGCTTACGCAAATACGAATTATGTAGAGATAATTACAATATGTGATTTATGTCAAGATAAATGGCAAATTCCAAGACTTGTTTATTCAACGCGATCGTTACAGTGCACGCATGGACTCTCGTACGTGTCCGTGTGTGCGTAGGTTTTATAACTCGCAACTATTAGCGCCTCTTTAAAGTCACACGTAGCAAATCGACTGTGCGTCATTTTCCTTTATTCACTTTCAACAAAAGTGCTCTATAGAAATTAATAATCTTGAAATAAAAAATTATGAAGAACTGCGAATCTATTAAAAAATTAAATTGCTCGACACAAGATGTTTTTACAAGCAAGTATTAAAAAAAAAACTCGTGTCGATAAAATCAGTATGATCTAATTGGTCAATTAAGTTCGTGCGATTGTTAGTATTAACTTCAGAGAATCATTTAATATTTTATCTGTCAGAGAATCACGAAAGATATGACTTTTACGTAAAATTTAGACTGGAGGAAAGAAACGTAGTCGCCTGAGGTGACTAAAAAATATTCCATAATTCAGGCCGTTCCGGATGTGCCATAGCAAGACAATTACGCGTTGCCATTAATAATAACTTAATGACAGCAGAATAATACCCAGTAACTCGCCATTAATCTGGCGAGAAGGTATAGGAGTAAAACCCCGGAACTCGACTCGGACCTAACTCCCGGAAAAAATGGATATAAGACTGCGGGCCGATCGGCAATCACGGGGAACGATTGCTTAGTATATAATAAGAATAATGAAAAAGAAAGAAAAAGGATAATAATGCTGTGGCTTCCTCTCGAATGCATTTCTACGAATCGATTAATCGCGCAGACGAGATGCCCGCAATTATTGATAGTGAATAATAAAATCGTGATCGTACCAAAGATGTGACTTCGATATACATATATATGTATTTCATCCTTTAATTTTAATCAATCATACTATATTCGCTGTAACAAATATTTTTTGACGATACTTTCACTTTTATAATAAAAATTTATAACAAAAATAAGATCAAAGAAACAGACAGGATTTTTGTCATCAATTCTACGAATTCGCAAATTTCTGCGAGTTCTACAGATTTCTGTAAATCCAATGATTTCGTGCCGCGCGTGTTAAACAATAATAATTGCGATTGCGCCAGAGAGTGAGACAATCACGGCCGCCACGTCGCGGTAACTGGCGGCTGCTCCGACCTCCGAGGTTAATTAGATAATGTAATTGTGCGGTAATTACTCAAATTACTCGCGCGCCAAGCCTCCAGCTCATACCAGCAATGTCATTCACGCACCCGCGCGCATTCTCTACCTCTCCTGTCTCTCGTTTGTACACTCTTTTCCTTGGCCATCTGTCTCTTTTTCCCATCTCAATTCGATTCCCGTCTAACGATAACGTAATCATCTCCGCAACATTCGAGATGTGTATTCGAGATGCGAATCATAAGTACAGTGTGGTCGTCTTAGCATATGGATCGAACGAGAAAGAATCGGTCTTGAATCGCATGGAAACGAGACATTACATCACGACAATTTATTGAAACGAGATTGGAGATATCAGATTACTCTGTTTTATACATATCTATATACTTACATATAAATATTTATAAATAATTTATTATATAATACATAAAAAAATAATAAGAAAAGAATATTTATTTATAAATACTCGAAAGTTAATAAAGATAAACGATACTATAATTGGCTGGTACCGTAATAGGTACGCCTTGAACCATAAATGTTCTTTTTTTGATACTATTAGAGGCAATTTCGCTCCAACGTTGCAGAAATAAAAAAATTCCTTATGGGACATATTTATGTGACCTTTTTTTTTAAATAACGTAGAAAATATATTTTCCGCAAAAGAAAAATGATTAACCTTCGCATGCATTAAACGTGTGATTGCGCGTCGTGATTAATCACTATCATTTCGTCATCGAATTAAATTCCAAGCGCATTAAATCCAAATGTTGACGCAAACGATGCGAATAAATAAGCGCGCAAACACGATTAAACGTAAGTTAAGTAAATTATCTTCTTTCGTCCGTGACTTCTGACGAAGCGCGGTTGCAGCGAAGGACTTCGCGCCGAGGCAGGAGCAAATAAGAACGGCAGGACGTCGCGGCGGGAGTAGCAAAGGAAGAGGAGGTAGATGGGCAGAAAGAGAGAAAGAGAGAGAGAGAGAGAGAACTAGCCGAAGAAGATGACGAAGAAACTCGCCTTTAATCCACTTAGCGGCCTCTTTTGATGCCGGCCGTGGGTTCGCGCTATACTACCGTGCGGTTGCGAAATGGCAAATCCATTCGCGCCTCTCGCAGTCCGATTACTATGACTTCGCAACGTTGCGCAGGGCAGGACAGGAAGGACTTCCTTTCAACGACGGCAATCGATTCCGAGAATGTATTTTGTTGCGGATTATTCGCGCGAGGCAATTTGTTGTTCGCCAAATCTGTGAAAGCCGATCGCTCGAGAAACTCGAGCGGTAAAATGCACCGCGGAATCGCATAACCGGATAAACCGAAAGGATTTGTGATTATCGTGTCGATGTAATTAATCGGCGATTAGTCATGTTCTATTTTGCAACGCGTGTGAACGTAGCGGCCGCGGTTAATTACAGATCGGGTGTGTTCCGTGATGAGAAAGAAACGTGTTTTCTGTCACATATGTAACGCACGTATCACATGTGTGTGGTAGCACAGTGATACGCGGGATACTAATCTTTTTCCTCCTATTGTCTTTTTAGATGCAAGTATCTACTCGTTTTTGTATAAAACCGTAATTAATAATAATATCAGACACAACTGTTAATAATATTAGATTGTAATTTTAATTTCTGTATTATTTTTTGATTCTGACAAGCACGAGATCGATTTGTTCTCATGAAAAATGTCGAAATACTAATAGCTTTGGGTTTTAAAATTGAGAATTGAAAATGTACAACGTAACATCTCTTCACCTAATTCCAAGTGCCTTTTACATCGGAGGAATTTACGGATTAATCACAAAGATATTTCCAGATTGAATTCTGGGACACGTAACGGGGACTCCGCGGCTGATCTTTGCCAAGAGAGTTTTCATCACGGTCTCATATTTTCCATTAAGTCGCGAATGCGCGACTAATCTTTGCGTACGTGCCCGTCAGAAGCAGATTTTTCCGAAGTACTCGCACATTTCCCATGGCAAGGACACGTCGTGGACGAGGGAGTTAGGAGAGGGACACGTAATAATAATGATACGCGAATCGAGGGTAACTGAGAGTCTCGGTGAACGGCGGGTGTAATTAGGGACGCCCGTCTAACCGCGAAATTTCGTGATCTTATTAAATTCAGAAGGACGCCGGCGAGCGCGCCTCGAGAAAGACAGAGAGAAAAAGGGAAAGGCTAAATTATTATTACTCGCGGGCCCCAAGGTGCCTGAGCCTCGTCCGCCTCTCTTCGACGGCGGTGTGCGTTTCGTCCGCGCTCGCGCACCCGTGCGTGTAATGTACATATCTATAAAGATTATATCGCGCTCGAGTGGCCAGAAGTGACGCAAAGATTACGATGTAGATAAAACATTTGTATCGTTAGGCGGAACAGCGGTATATAAACCACTTTCCTCATCCTCAAAGGGACAATGGAAATTTACGAAAGCGCCCAATATAAAATCTCCAACTGTTCTGTTGTAGGAGTTTTCTTTATGGCTCTATATTTTATACCTCACTAGAAAAAGTGAAATATAAAATTTTATGTCGCCTAAAATAGCCATATAGGAAGTTTCTGTGATCGTCAAGTATCTAGTTTGACCAGTAGTTAGACTGCTGGTCTCGATTCATTCGTATTTGTGAGTCATACAGACAGGTCAGTTGTAACGGGCAGAAAGGGAGAGAGAGAGGGGGGAGAGAGAGAGAGAGAGAGAGAGAGAGAGAGAGAGAGAGAGAGAGAGAGAGAGAGAGAGAGAGAGAGAGAGAGAGAGAGAGAGAGAGAGAGAGAGAGAGAGAGAGAGAGAGAGAGAGAGAGAGAGAGAGAAATCACGTACTACACGTAATTTTATCGTTCACGGCGCACACAAGCCTGTTTTTCGTGAGAAGCAGCTGATAGGTGCGCGCTTTCATACTCGGCGTTTCATTGAAAACGAAGCCGAGCCGCCAGGTAGCAGGTACAAATTACCGTCTGCAACTATGTTCGCCAGAGTAGTCATTAGCGCACGACAACGGGTAATCAGAGAGTATACCGCGGCAGTATACGAACGCGCGTCTTCTAGTTACGTTTCCTCCAATAAGTCGGTGCGCGCGGGCTATCAAAATGATTTGACGACGTGAATACGCTTCGCAATTACCGGCCGATATACGCGATATACGATGAAGAATACGTTTTGGACGATTAATCAATGGATAAACATCGTTCGATATTTTGTTAATGATCACCCGGTCAATCATCGGATAAACTTTCGGTAAACTCAATTTGGTTAATTAAACCACGAATTAAAATTCTAAAAAACTAAAATCTACGATACACATTATTTTCTTATGATTGCATGCCAGTTGTAAAACGCAGCTTTCAAGATAAGATATCTCGAGATAGGGTTGAAATACGATTTGGAAAGATTTGTTTCTCGTTCGAGGAATCGATCGGGATAGATCGGAAGGATCTCAAGCGGGATGCAACGAGATCGGACCAGCGAGCGATGATAAAATCGACGCGACGCGACGCGACGTATGAACCGGACGAATCCGTGGACGAACCGCGGCCAATCTTCGGACTCACCCCGAAATCCCTGTAATTTCGGAAGCTACCGTCTGCAGGCTGAAATGCACCTAAACACGAGATCCAAGCTCGATCGGACGCGAGAGCTTCTGTGCGCGGCATAATCACCGAGATTTCCTCACGATTTCGTGGAACATCTGGGCAATTTGCCTGCGAGATGAGAGACGCCCGGCGGGGTGTCTCACTGCTCGATTCATATTTTTTCTTTTTCTTCTTTCTTTTCCTACCCGCCCCGCCGGATATACGCGATTGCACGATCGCTCGGTTTCTTTATCGAAATAACGGCAAAAATCGCGGAATATTTCCGGAATGAATGAATTCTCGACAAACGGGATGAATTATTGACACCTGTCATGATTCACGCCTATCCGTACGAGTATAATGATTCCTTCGCACCTCCGGTTTGCCTCATTCTCAATTGAAAAAAAATCGGGAATGTGTTCGCATAATTTCCGGTGAAATCATGTGAGCGGCGATTTATACGAGTTATTATCTTTACTGGAAACATCCTGCGAGCAATCGCTTAAGCGACGTAAATCAACCGAAAGGAATTTAATTATTAAACTCGATGACTATTAATTTCCCCGGTTTCCTTGAACATAGTCGTAATGCTTTCCTTACAATCTGCACTTTTGAAGAATACGTAATAATTATGATACACATAATGACGTACGCATTCTTCTGAGCGAAAACAGAAAATTATCGTCACTTTTGTGTACGTTCGCGCGTACCAGCAGCGTGATAAAACGCGACACTTCGATAATTCCTGACACATATCCAGGCATTCGCGATAAATAATAGCTGAATTATCATGATTTTAAATTATAGGTTCTGCACTTATAAATAATATTATTAATTTTCTGACACATAGAACATTCTACGTCTCTCTTAATCAGTAGCCTCCAGCATCTGTTCGGATTTCTCGACAACGGGGTGCGAGGGGAGTCGATTTTTATTGCGGGGCGCGAACGCCTCATATATGCTTGCAGAAGAGTATCACGTAATACACGTGAGACACAACAGACTTCGTGTTATATGCGCCCGCGAGCGAAGGATGCGAAATTCAATCGAGCGGAAAGGAAACGACCGGTATAGCGTATATGACATGATCGACGTTATGTAAAATATCACGAGCTAATAATTATTTGTCATTACCGCTGCGCTGGACCAGTCAATTAGTCATGGATAATCGTATTCGTAATATACGCCGTTGGTGAGCGCAGTCACCTATATAAAACGAGATTCTATCTCGTCGCTGGAGCCACGACGACGACTACGGTGCGGTCGCCGCGCGGATTCTGATCGTCTCGTAATAGATATTAATAGCTCTCGTCACGACGGCTCGTGCAACTAGCAATCCAACGGAAAATCACACATAATGCCGCGAGATACATAATGCAATTAATCCCCAACGTGCGTCGTTATATGTCGGCTAATCTGCTTCGGATGCAAAACTAATTAAGGTAATGAACGCGCGCGTTTTTACGAGACATCAGGCTGGCTATTTCGTAGAACGGTTTCTGCGATTTTCTCACGGATGCGATACGAGGTCAGATTGTAACCGCTATTCCCCGACGCCATTAAAAGACAACTAAATGATTTTTTTTGTTAAAATTACATCGCGTTCCTAAGTAATAAATCGCGTACTCAAGGGAGATAATAATTACAGTTGCAATTACGTGCACTTACTCCGTTAACTGCCCAAACGTTTAGATATGCATTTGATTACGTAAGCTAAGAAAAAAAGAGAGACAGAAGGAAGTGTTATTCATTAAAATACTGTGGAGTTTATGTTTAGCTTCTCTGGAGAACGTGCGCAATAATAACAGACTATCAATTTAAAATAATAACGACAATAAAATAATTAAACAATTAAAGATATGGTTTTTTACTTAATTAAAGAAAGTTACCTTTAAAGAGTCTAAATGCATTTATCTAAAATAATAAATAATAATGACATAACTTCTTTTTAACATTAATGTAAATAATATATAATGTAAATAAGTTTAAGTCAAGCAATTGACTAATATGATGAGATAATATAATAATTCTTTAGTAAAAAAAATAATAATAAAACTGTTAGAGATAATGCATATATTATGTAGATATATGCATCTATTGTGTATATGTAAATACCTATAATATATGTGTATATATACCCAACTCTCTTTTTACGTGGTAGATTACGTTTCGTGTAAGAAGAAATCACATTATTTGGAAAAGCCACGTAAAAAATAGTGTGCCATGTGCATGATTTTTAACCTTGTAAAAAGAGAAAAATATGCCACGCTGTTTTTTTATACTAAAAGCTATTTACATGATTGAGTTTGAAGAGAATCAGAGTGAATAAATAACGTATAAATTATAATAAACGAATCATGATTGACAATGACAACCGAGCTGCTGAAATATGATTGGAGCTACAGCGATGATTAAAAAATATATAGCCCTGTCTAGGTTATTACTTGCTTTGTTAACATAAATGATATGGGAAGACATGTGTCCAATTGAAAAATTTTCATTAATTAATTATTAGGAATTAAAATTAAGGTTTGTACACATACACGAGAGATTACATCAAAAATTCTTCGAAAAATCGCGTAAAAAGAATCGCGTAAAAAAACGCGCAAAAAATCGCGTAAAAAGATTTGGGTGTATTATATTAATGATTATCAGAAAGCCATCAAGTAGCAAATATTGGTTTTATTATTATCGCTTAGCACTATTCAGAACTCGTTGGATAATAATATCTGAACTGACTTGAACGCCGAAGCTCACACTCCGTTAACTCGAGTTTATCGCAATAGCAGAATCGAATAACTCGCACGCGCAAATAGGCCCGCGGCTACGCGCGGCCTTGGTTCCTTTTTCTTGTGTTAATGATTACCTTCCTTTTTGTTTTTAGGGAGGAGCTCGCCATGAAGATCGGCCTGACGGAGGCACGGATACAGGTCAGTAGAATCTCTTAACGTTGTTTTTACGTAAAACAAAATAGAAAATAATGCGGTATAGATAAATTATAGAATCATTTCCGATACAGTTATTAAAAACATACAGTAAGATCTATTCAGACTCCTAATATATGCAACATATTATGACTTTTTTTCGACGGCCTTTAATTTTTTTCTAAATTAATTTTTTAAATGCAGAAAAGATCTATTTCATACCAAGTCTTCTGAATAACTAAAAAATAATTTAAAATAAAAATAAAAATAAATCTGTTCAAATTCGAAAAATGTCAAGATCTATTAAACCGTTTCCTTTAAATGAGTAGACAAATAAATTTCTGATGCTGTCTAAATAAAAATAATAGCGTGTCAAATTAAAATTGATTAGTTATCTTTGATTATATATATATTGGTGCATCATGGCGTAATTTCAAAATCGCACTTTAATAATAAGCACCTGCGTCAAAGTTTGTTGGAAAAATGAGGCAATAATTGGCGGTAATAATGTGGTTAGGCGTCTTCTTTGGCGCGAAGGCGAAAATATCACGCGTCTCTTGCGCAACGACAATTATCCTGCTGTATCCTCTGACATTTCGTTTGGATAATAGTTTTGAAGCCCGCGAGCGCGCGCGCGAAGAATTACTTAAGAATTACTTAAGTTCTCCACGCGGTCACGTATCCCCCACCTGTAATTTGCCTACCCGTATGGCGAAATGCGATATCCTTCGAGCAACATACAAATCGTCGATCATAAGTCTTTAATTATTTGCTCAACCCTTTTCAAACCGCCCGTTATTACTAAAAATTATTAGACACGCGATTGTCTATTGGAACATTTAAACGATTACTACTCATTACTATTACTAAACAATTTCTGATATTGAAGATAATTATCTATCGGCATATTTATAAAACGATTAGATCATGAAAATAACTGGTGTGTGTACATGTATGAGCCATTTATGGCAAAAGTATAATATAGTCTGATACTTATCACAGCTTTTATCAATAATCTAGTTGTAAGTATTAATGTCAGTAAATATCTATATGAGTAGTTAGTATACAGTATCTAATATGATCAGCATGGATTATTCATTAGTTATGCAGTTATGCGGTAAAAAGAAGAGCTCAATACAGCAATATTATTGCACAAAATCAACTTACGATTTGCAGTAGTATAGATCTCATACCGAACATAAAAGATTATCTCTTCTTGCAACATTCGACATTATTGTATTTGAATAATATCATAAATCGATCATTTTAAAGACATTCGCGATTAATCAACGCTAGAAACACGCATATCATCCGCTATTAAAATTCAATAATGTTCATTCTCCTGTCTGAACAGTAATCACACGATCCGAATACATTTAAATATTTAAATATTAAACATTAAATTATTGCTCAGTTCCTATCCGTTTTTATTATACTGATTAATGCCATCGTTCGACAAGACATTATAATGTTTCATTTCTTTTTGCATACGTATATCAATGATATCGTATGAAAACTCAGGAGTTACAAAAAAGGAAGAAACATTATTGTAACAAACATCGCATAAAACGCAATCAGGATATAAATAAATTTGTATTATAATGTTTTTTACAATAAGCTTAAATCTTATGACGTAATATTGCAAAATAACTTATAGTAATCTATGAATTTCAAGTCTTCTCTTAATAAATTGATTTAAGTATATAATGGTATCATTTTATGTCAAGTAATGCCTGGAATATTGTAGGCCGAAATTGCATACAAAACGTAGAGCTCATTCTACAGCCTTAGACGAAATATCATCCGGAATTAGATTCTATAAGTATTTAATAAAATGCACTAATTTAACAAAACATATTTAGATATAATTTACAGTTTAAGTACTGTTGGATATTCTTTAAATCAATAATACATAACCAGTTTTTTCCTAATTTTCGCGGGTAAATGTTCGTCCTGCGTTATACTCGTTTATTCAAAAGGGACAGGCAGAACGCACGGATAGAACGAAGTTTTCTGCGTGACGACGATAACTTTTTACCAAGGAGAGCGTGTCTCTATATCATCGTTGCGTGAACAGCTGGCTAATTTGCTCAATTAGTTTAATTTATTCCCGGTACTTACTTACTTACTTATTCTTTTTTCTCCCCCCCTCCCCTTTTAACCCACGCGTATTTTCCTCTCGCTTCGTCCTTTCACTCTCCATCCCTTGCTGGCTTCGGGCACTCATTCTCGCGAGCCCCTGTGCGATCTTCTTGTTATTTTCCCCCGCGTCGCGAGGGCATAACGCTTTAACGTTAACCCAGCACTTTTCATTATACTTGCAAATCCGTCACCGTTCACCGCAAATCGCCGATTTACTGATGGCCGGGAATTACGCGGCGCGACGATGCGCACGCAATGAGAACCACTGACTCCACCCGAGGAATGACACGCCTGGGTGCCGTTAATAATTTTCAGGAATCCCTGAACCTGTACGGGGAGACTTTGCGCCGGGAGTTCTTCTCGCTCGACCGCAGCGAGATGACCGGCTCCGCGAAGCTGCATCCCTTTTCAATCGCGATAGGTGTCAATTGCCCTCGCGGCCGTAGGCCGTAACGGAATGGAATTACGCGTGTTGGTTTACGAAAACGTTTCGGGGAATTAAGCGCACTTATTCAATCGCGGTGTCCTTAACCCTTTAGCACGCACAGAGCTGCTTCTCAAAAGATACAATATTCGACAGGCTTCTAATTGTAAGATGTATTGAATAGTATTGAAATCCTTGAATTTTTAGGAAATATTTATTATTTATGTTTCAAATTAACTCCGTTTAAAGTTTTTACAAGACAAGATTTTACTCTCTTTTTATATTTCGACCAGTGATATTAAATAATTACGTGTAATTAAACTTTTTCATATTTTCCTTAAAGAGTAATAATACCGGTAAATTCGCTAAAGAATATATATTGACAGGTATTATGAACTCATTTATAAACTGTATGAGGAACGACTTAAGTGAACGCCACACTCTCCGCTCGTCCTAACGCGCGAAAATTAGGTTGTCGGGCGATTCGGTCGCCGCTTGTCCATCAGCCGTCATTAATATGCATGACAAATACATCGTCGTGGAGAATGAGGTGCGATTTTTTTCGACGCCCGAAACTTCGCCCGTACACATCAACGCACAGAAATTAGGATACATGACCTATCATTGGCGACCATTAATAATTCATGAAACACGCAGTTATCGTTTGAGAATAAAATACCTTCTTATCGCGGAGACTTCAAAGACATCGATTCGTATTTATAAGCCACATTATATAAAGGCCCATAAAACGTATTATAATATTAAATAAAAATAAATAATAGAAACTGCATAAATACGAACTGCATAAATTGAGAAATTGCGAAATTAAGTCAGAACTAAATAAGTATTAAATCAGAACCGGATAAGGAGAGAGGAGTTTCGAGGATTAATTAATTATTTAACGTCAGCTATGCAAACATGAAGTAGAAATGATCCTAGAAGTATTAAAATACAACGCGTAAAAGTCGATATATTTTTATTAAGAAAATAAATTAGATTAAGAATAATATCTGACCGAATAATCGCGGATTACTCTGCTAACTTAATCACGTTTGCAGATTCACCAGAAATAGAAATAACGCGTCGCGCTGCGTCTTATCAATTTCTTAAACAAGGTTGTTAATTTAATTATTTAATATAAAGCTTGATGAATTTGATCGCCAATCGAGCGTCTCCGAAAATGAAAAAAATGTTTTGTTCTGCATTTATTTAAAAGTAAACGCTCGTTTGCGTAAATATTTCTGCGACGCGTCCACCTAAGGATGTTAATTTTCAAGCAAATAAATTCTTAATTTTCAATTCGATTATTAATCGAGCGTATGTGTTTTGTGCACGGTTCAAATGAATAATGAATCGTTCTTTCCCGCAGGTTCGTTTGCCGACGAGACCTGTCGCTCGCATGAATAACAAATTGCTATTAGGCAAAGTGATTATCAGTTGTTGCAACGGCTATTAATTATTTTTACGATCTCCCTGAGTGTGACGAGATAATCGACAAGTCGCGAACTTCTGCTACGAGCGAGGAAATTCTTGCACAAGCAAAACTGGAATTGGAGATAAAAATATCACGCGTTTTTCGTTCGACATCTGTCTTTTGAAATGTACACACGCGAAACGTCGCATTTCTCCGAATCGATTTCGCGGCAAATTCGATGGCCGGCACAAACGAAGGGAATAAACCCGCTTGACGTGTATGTTTATATTCGCAAGTTTGTAATCTTTTTTTACCTTTGAATCTTTTCCTCTGTCAACTCTTTCTCTTTTTCCCTCAAAATTGTTGGAAACTTTGGAAACAATATACCTACAGTATTTCGTATATCATGTTAATCTATTTAACGCATTTATTTATTAGGATATTTAATCTCGAAATAAAAGGAATAAAGCGTAGCATAAAGCGCGTAAGAGATTATATATCTGGTAATTATGCAGTTTAGGGGAAGCACCTCCGATGACCTTGACCTTGACATATGTTGTCAAGGTCACCCTCCTAAGTGACCTTCAGAAGGTTTTAGCCGTCGCTCGTTTTTTATTAAAAAGTTATAAACAAAAAAAGTTTCGAAAATATAGCAGTTATTTTAAGTACTGAGAGGCATAAACGACTAATATTACGTTTTTCTTTAAAGCAGAGAATACTTTATTTCGCGAGAAAGTCGCTGCTTTACCAAAACACAACATTTAAAGCAGTAAATTGTTGATAAATTGAAGTCTTTTTGTTAAAGCAGAGAATACTTTATTTTGCAAAAAAGTCGCTGCTTTACCAAAACACAACATTTAAAGCAGTAAATCGTTGATCACTAACCTACATAGGTTAGTTGACGCGCTTTAAAAGTATTTAAGTGTTTAAAGCGCGTCAACTAACCTATATATGCACCTATATATGCTATATTTTCCAAACTTTTTTTGTTAATAATTTTTTAACGAATAGCGAGCGACGGCTAAAACCTTCTGAAGGTCACTCGGGGTCATGACCTTGACAACATATATCAAGGTCATTGAAATCGGTGAGGTCGCCAAACTTTTTTTTGTTAATAACTTTTTAATAAAATACGAGCGACGGCTAAAACCTTCTGAAGGTCACTCAGGAGGGTGACCTTGACAACATATGTCAAGGTCAAGGTCATCGGAGGTGCTTCCCCTAAACTGCATAATTACCATATATCTTTATTTCAAAATAATTTTTGTTAAGAGAATCGATCCTTATTTATCATTTCTTATTTAACTTACTCTACTTATCAAATATTTCATATTAAAATATTACAGGTTTAAGTAATATTTTTAATAACAGGTATGTGTGTATTAGCTAATTTCTTTTAGCCTATTCACATATAGGAATATACATATATATTTTCACAAATCCATTACTTTATATTAAAATAAAAGATAATTTATTACTCACCGAAATAAGAAGCTCAGCGGCGAAATTATATAACGCAATTACGTTGATCTGTAAAATACAAATATAATCCAATATAACAACGGTCAAAATAATTAATATTTTAAAAGTAATTATTGCATGCATCGAATTTTTTGTTTGTCCTTTTTCAGTAGATGTTCAGTAAAATATCGACATAATTTCCGAATAACAAAAATAATACATAAAAAATGAATTACACATGATTGCTCCGCCATCGTCCGATGCCTCCCAGCCCTCCTACTCCTTCGGTCGTTGCACACACACACACACACACACACACGCGCGCGCGCGCGCGCGCGCAATACTCACTCGCGAAAACGATTAATTATGCGATACTTTATAAGGCAATCAACTGCACGCAACGCGCAATATCCGAAATATTATATTAATTTCACTAATTACGATTTTCTGTTAGGTACTTGAATTGTTCGACCCAGTGCACGTGACATTACGCTCTCAATCCGAAAATGGCAAATGGATAAATCACATTTAAATTCAAAATACGAGAGATCCAAAGCGATGTGAGATATATTCGATTTCAAGCATCACTAAAAAAATTAATCACTCGTAAATATTGCAACGGAACGGTATTTTGTAATTTCCATTGCCCAATACGCAAAATATCTGCTTCTATGAATAAGCGGTTTAATTAATCATGAGAGTTAAATTGATTCCGCGGATTGATCACCGCGTTTCGAGGGATAATACGATGGTATGCGCGGAGAGTGGCTCGCGTCGCTACCTGCCTGCTCGAATAACCAGCACGAATAATAACGCGACGACTTTTTATGTAAACAATAGCGCGCCTTACGTCGCTCGGCGGGTGCCGAAATCGTTTCCCGAAATATTTAACGCTTTATAATGTAAATTCACGTCGAATATTCTGTTCCTATATAATATTTCAATCTAATATTTTAATCCAATTATTAACAAACGATAGATGTATTACTGCTTTCTGTTGGATAATTCGTGATCCGGCTATTCGTGTATTACTCCACGTTTTCTCCCAAAAATCATTACACGAATTATTAAACTGAAATCGGCGGTTAGTTCAAAACGCAAATACAGTATGATGGTTAATGTTTATATTTTAAAATTTAAATGAATAAATCGCGCAAAGTGCTTCGATTAATCTGTCGCCTCGAGAATTTGTTCGTGGAATCGCGCGAATATTATTTGTTACTGACAAGCGTGTAAGGAATGATCATGTCTTCTCCCGGCGGTACTCGTCGCAATTGTTGTTTCGAGAGATAATAACGTAATCACTCACGAAGCAGCTTTCGCTGCTGCTTACCAGCTTGAATTTTGGAGCGCGAATGATACAGCGGTATAGCTGTAACCTTGTGTATACGCGAGAGAACAGTGTCGCGTAATAAACAACGAGCGCGCAGATTGATATGTGTGTGTATATATATGTGTCACAGCTTGAAATATGTAACGTACTACGAAATAAATGTATATACGTTTAATATATTCTATTTTTTACATATTTTGCTTAATGGTTGTTATTTTGCTTCGTTTTGCGGAATCATTAGCGTCGCGTAAAATAATGATCAATCCATTCGATTGGGGGAGTATTTTGGAAAATATATATTATTATTTGAATCTTGATTAATAATAGAATTTGTTTTAATTTGGTTATATTTATATAAATACTAATAGCGAATTTCAATAACTATTATACGTGAATTATTATTTAATTATTTCTTTTAATGACAATTTAAATGATTGGTCGCCTAATTATTCCATTTCAAAAAATTAGTAAATCTATTATTTAAAATTTAAAGAATAAAATTTATATCTATTTTAATTATGAAACTGTATTTGTGTATATTAATTTATTATTTCCAGATTTTTATTTAACAATAAGACAGAAATAAAATTGTATGATTTTAATAAATCAATAAAAAAAATTAAATTAAATTTAATCTTATTACGTCATAATAAAGAACAGTATTGTATTCAACAGTATTTTCTTAATCTTAATGTTTTAAAAATGTATATTCTTGGATCTCAAGTCAGATATTTCACCTAAGTAATCGTTTTCTTTTCAAATTATCTTCGGGAAAATATTACAATATTCACAAAACCTATAATAAAAAATACGTACACTTTTTTCTTAATTATTAAAGTGAAAAACAAAACTCAGGAATATCTTAAACTCGATCTCAAACAAACTGCATCTGAATTCTTCAATTAAATCTTAGAATTACAAATATGTATAACGAGTATAAAATTGACTCGCAGAATCTATTAAAGGATCTATTATTAAATCATGTCTCAAGAGTGTGTTCTCAGCTGTATGTGAGTTCTTCAATAGAAACACGATTATATACGTGCCGGTCTGAAGGGGGGTTCAAAGAACGATTCACCCGAGGAAGTATCTATACATGTGTCAAACGCGCGCGCGAGGAAATCTTCTTCAGCGAGAGAGAGAAAGAGAGAAAAGGATTGAAGTGGAGAAGCAGAAGAAACGAACGTATACTCGGCGTTCGTGTAATTAATGCGGCACGATTAAGCACGAAACGAGTAGGTTCCGGCGGCGATGTGGTTACGTTTTGTTTTAAAAGCGGAGAGTCGGAGATGTTTAGCGCCCTGCTGGGGGCAATCCTGTTCGCTGTGGGGGGTCCTGGCACCCGCGACCCCTTTTCCTCACTCTACCCTAACGATGCCAGGAGCCCTCTAATCTCCCGTATGTCTAGGCGAGATTCCGAAGCGGGCGGCCGGTACACACGCGGAACGCAGTATATTCGGGTTGGATGCCTCTTTCTCGAACAACAAAAATCGAAATATAAGTATGGGGATTGTAATCGATTATTGCGCAATCGTAAATCTCGTGCTTTAACCGCTCGTAGAATTCGCTCTCTTGGCGGAGAGTGATTGATTTAAATGATATTGCTGGAAGCACACGATGTCTAGTTCCAATCATTATAAACTCTATTAATTATGCATACGTAATATAATTAAATATAATTATAATGAGAATTTAAATTAATATAAAATAAAAATAAATCTTAATGTTTTAAGAGAAACCAGTCTCTACTGCTAACACGCGGCAATTAACGACCTCTGGACATCAATATGTGTGAATGTAAAACTTGATAAGACTGTTGAATGAAGATAAGGCTTTTGAAACCTGTTTTTTAATCATAATTACAATCGCTTACAATACCTCAAATAATCCTGTTATTTCATAGCGCCTGTTCTATTGAGCAAAATACGATCGCGCGAGCGATCTCAGATTCGAATATCAGAACGGATAAAATCTCAGATCGAGCAAATCGATCGAAATCATTTTCTCGATGGTGGAGCTACCAGGAGGGATAGGATCCACGGATCTCATGGATCTCATGGAACTCGCAGTCGCCGCCGCCGTACCGTCGGTGAGCCAATGATCGAGGTCGATCATCAAATCGCAAAGTCATCCGGGCATACGTCTATTCTCGTCCACGCGATGACGAGGCCGCACCGTGACGAACCGTATTGGGAGTGTCTACATCACCCGGCGGTACTTTTGATTCACAAATCCGTGATGCTGCCGAGTGCCGAAGCCGCGGCGATGTGGAACGCGCAATCGTGCTCTTCGGCACGAGTACCGCACGTTGCGTCGACGGAAAACGAGGCGAATCTCTCCTCGTGTGCGGAAAAAACAAGCGAGTCGTGATGCAAGGTGTCGTTTATTGCGCGACCTAAGAGCCGATGGTGAAGAGAAGAGACGTTAATTTTCAGTATCGTCGTCCATGCTCCTTCAATGTGACGCGTCATTCCATTTTTTGACGTGAAAGAATAATGTCGGAAGATTGAAAATAATGAGAAATATAAAAATAAAATACAAAAATATGTATAGAAAACAATTTACATATATCAAAATTGTTGGTTTGGCAAAAAATGGTCTAATAAGAATTAATTATTTTATTTTACATTTTGTGTGTAATCTTTAGAATGATTAATAGTATTACAAGAAATACCTATAATCAAAGGACGAATAGATAATTTATAAAAAATGTATCAAATAGTTTTAGAAAAATGAATTCGTGCAATGAACACGATGAATTGAAATTCAATCCAGAAGTCGTTGAAATGACAATTAGAGAGCGAGGAAACTTTGCAGAAGACGGAGAACCGTTCGCACGATTACCTGACGAGAATTCTCGCTGGAGGTATCTCGAGAGTCGCGCTTCTCAAGCGGTAACATGAAACATTACCCCTCACCGGAAACGATAAAAGACCTCGGATAGCTTTCAGGATAGATGGCCGCTTCTCGAAAAGTTCTACTCGAACAATCGACGTAACGAGCCGCGCTTGTGGAATTCGCGGCCGTTCTTTACCGCGAAAAGGCAATGATACAAAAATCTGGAATCGCAGCAGGTGCTCGCGCGCGGAAAGATTGGATAAGTTGAATTGTTGTTGTCCTAAACCCCACTCATTGCGATCAGTCACGAGACACGTCTCCTCTTGTCCCTCTTTCTTTTTCTTTCTCTTGCGCGACCTGATATTAAAACGAAATCGGCGATACGTTATTTGCGTTCAGTCGGGACGCGCACGGCATAAAATCGACCCAACAACCAGAGATAGGATACGATAGAGGTATGAAAAAGCGGTGGAAAAAGGGAAAAGAGGAGAGGGACACGGATTGACGAACGAACGAGGAGAAATGAGAAATGGACTTCCGCTGAACTGATTAGAGCTCCGGGTCTCTTCGAGGAAGCCTCGCGTTGGAATGGAATGGAATGCGCTGGAACCCGGTGGACGCGCATCACGAATGGCGATTCGCATTCGTTGTCCAATTTCTATTTACAAGTATTAGAAGTCGATTTTCTGGGATTTTACGTCGGCAACAAATTCCGATTTGTTCGCAAAGTATTTAAATCGTATAAAACAGAGCAACGATATTGTTCGTCATCTTTCATAATCGAGACTAGCAAAATCTGTAAAAATATTTAATAAAAATATTTAGTTTCTTTCTTATATTTTTATGCGATTCTGTAAAGAGGGGAAACTGAAGTTTCGTATCGCGCTAAAATAATCATGCGCGATAATTGACATAAGGTATAATCTTATTCATTTCCGCTTATTTATATTATTTATGGCCAACAGTACATTTGCAATTGAGTATAAATTGCTGCACCATTTGTGCGATAATCATAAAGCTAAGAAATTCTTATTGTATTAGCACAGCATTAAATAATGTGATTTTCATATGTTTGTATTCCCAATGCTTTATTCATAAAAACATATACATTGCGAGTTTTGACACGCAGCGATACCGATTCCGAGTATCTCGAGTTGTCAGAAACGAAAAAATGGGCCAAGGGATCGCTAACCTAACGGTTTTACGACAGCCGATATTTTGTTAATTTTCGAGGAGAAACGTAAAATTCAGGTAGAGACAGACAGAGAGAAGAGGGAAAAAGAGAGAGAGAGAGAGAGGTAGAAGGGAAACGCGCGGACGAGGCAGAGATCTCTGCCTCGCAGCAGTGTTCGGTTTCTTTGGAGCATCGACGGTAATGATACGCTGCTCTCTACCTTCCTGAAAAGAGGAGAATGCGTCACTGTAACCGGAATTCGAACTCTCGCGGATCAACAACTTCCAAGGAAGAAAGTACCTATCGATTACTTTTCTGACCCGGAATCGAACGAACGACTTTCTTGAAACTGTTAAACGGGATCTAAATTTTTACTTCTATTATTCGTTGCGATAATTAGGAAGACAATCGACATTGTAGCATTTAAAACTCATAATAAAGAACTGTTATCTAAAACATTATTAAGTCATTGAATATAAATATTAAATATAAATGTTAAATTATTATTAGAAAAAGCGAAAATGGATGTTCTGAGTTCTGATTATCGAAAATGACGTAATATTATATTTAAATAGTATTAAATAGTATAGTCTTTTCTATTAAGAATTGGTAAGAAAAAATTGCGGAATCTTCGTCTCGTTATGATAGGATCGCGCCCGGAGATACGCAGCTGATGATCACTAATGCTACTGTTATTATTCAAAATATCGACTGCGCCGCGGTTGCGTAACGCGAAGGATTCCGAAAGACGCAAAAAGATTCCTTCCGGGCTCCGCTGTTATCGTCGCGGCCTAAGAGCCTTCCACGAAACGACACGGCGCCTAATCAGACCGCTCGTTCATCATGTGTTCCAGGTCTGGTTCCAGAACCGGCGGGCCAAGTGGCGTAAACAAGAAAAGGTCGGGCCCCAAGCGCATCCGTACACTCCGTACCCACCACCGTCGGCGGTCGTGGCGCCGACCTTGCCGAACCCCTTCGCCCACCTGGTCAACTTCTCTCACAGGAAGCCCTTCGACGCCTTTCGCTATCCGCCACTGGGTCACGGCCCGGTCCTCCCCGGTAGTTACGCCGCTCATCCCTATCATCGGGCCCCGCCACCGCTGCTGCCGCCCGGCATGCCTCTGCCGTACACGTCCGCCTCCTTCCAGAATTTGCTGGCGAACATATCGGCAGCGCAGCGGCCGAAACTGATGCGCGGCTCGCCACCCCCGCCCCTGCCACCATCATCCGCGATCGCTCTGTCGCATCCCCCGGTGGCACCGCCACCCCCGCCACCGCCGACCGCCAGTTCACCGCAGAGCTCGCCTACGGGTAGCGTGGGACTGGACATCGACAGAAGGACGAACAGCATCGCCTCGCTGAGACACAAGGCCCGCGAGTACGAGATGCATTTGGAGATGCTGCGTAAGAATGGCGATCTCATAAGTTGAAACACCGTCGTTCGGATGCGGCAGACAACGCGCGCGAGTCTGTCCTAAATCAGTTCGGATCAGTCATAGGGAAATCGGGCGTTCTTCGGGTTCTTCCACACGGGGAATGCCCGGCAGGTTGAGTCAAGTGAGTGAACTCGCGAAGGTCTTAGACACACTTAAATCAGTGCTTGCCCAATGTGTGACACAGGCTCTCAACAAAATATCAAAATAGTTAATCGAATGTTGCACGCAGCAAATACAGCGAATGTGATATTCAACTATATATATATGGCGATTTTAGATCATGTAACGCTACATTGGTCAGACTGTGATTCAAGTGTTGTCGGTCGGTCCGTTATTGATATAATCGCGACGAACTTAGAAAAATGTGTGATTGAGTTTCGTGGCAAACGAATTGTATGTAGTGAGTGCTAGCACGTTTGTTAAACGAAGCAGATTCATTAAAATCGAGAGATGGAATGTGAAAGGCATGTGATAAGTTCCGTTTTCCATCAAAAAGTCTATCGTCGAACGATACGATTTTAATATGTTCACTTTCAATACGTTTTGCGCGGCAAACAATATCTCGAGAAAATTGGTAGTGTGAATGATTGAACAAAATTCTCAAGAATCGCAATTTGTACATCATTTTTCTACGAGATAGAAATTAAAATTGTTATATTTTCTATTGATCTATATTCTATACCAATCGGTTGTTATCTTAATATTCAGCATATATCCCTTTAATCGCAATCCTTTTGATTTTATGCTGATCGTATTAAATTAAATAATTAAATAATTAAAAAATTAAATAATTCGATTCAATCAGAATAATTTAAAATTTATAAAAAAAGTGGAATGCTTTCTAATCTTCTTTTTAAAATTAACGTAATGATTAACGAAAAAAAATTTATTGCGGTGTTATTTTTTCCTTTTGTTTATCATTTATTAGGTATTATCCATGACATCGCTCCATAACATGAAGCAAAAAAAATGCGGAACAATGTGAACGAAAGCAAGGAAGAGTAAAATTACCGTTACTCATGTGTACACCGCATGTGTATATAGTTTACAGTATTCCAATATGCGAGGGAATTAATAGAATTGCGCGAATCGAGGGATTTGTTCGCGCAAGTGTATCGCGTGGTACATCATTTGAACCTGTTTCGCATGCACCGAGAGGTACGTTTCTTAATTAGTTCGCATAGTCGATAACCGCGTCAGCCTTTATTTAGACTAGTATCATACATGTTGTACGATAAATTTATCAAGACGCATTACCATTTTGGTGCGAAAAGAAATTTTTCTTTTATAAGCTACTTATACTCGATCAATTTATTGTAAGACATGTGAGATATTATCTTGACGCTGATCGTTAAATATGCGCGAAACACGGATATTAATCCTAGCAGGATCAAGTTCCGAATAGCAAGATGGTGGAGTCTGTTAAGATTATTCTTTCGCAAATAATGTAAATAAGTGTAATAAATATTAAATCAGCAATAAACGAATATATGAATACAATTTGTAATATGGTATCTGATTAATGTTAAGAAATTCACAACTTGTAGATTTTATATAAATTCTTACTTTTTGACTTAATATGAAATTTAAAGCATAAAATTTTGAAATTTATTTACAGAAGAATTCTCTCTTTGAAAGGAATTGATTTAGGAATATTTGATTACTCTCTGTCTTATTTTATAATTTTTATAAAATTTGTTTATACTTAATAAATTTTCTCAGTAAATTTACATAAATGTATACATAATATATAACGCTTCTCGATATATAATTAGGCATTTTTTTTTGTAGTTTCTTGAATCTGCTAGGATTGATTAAAAGCCGCGTAGACCGTTCTTTTTTGGCTAGAAGAAGACGATAGTAATTATTCGCGATTCCAAAGTGATCCTTATGTAAAGATCATCGAAAAGTGTCCGTCCATTTGGAGGTTAATCGGCATCGTGACGGAAAGTCGGAATTTTAGAGACTATTAACTAAAGTAAGAAATAGAAAAAGGCGAGCTTTTTTTTATGAAAGATACAATTAAGGAATTGCTGTCCCAGGATATATTTCCGCTCTTTTTCGTCGCGATCGCAATAAAGCCTCACACAGCGTTGATCGATGATCGCATGAAATCCAAAACCGTGTAGTTTTATTTACTTTTACATGATACGTTATATACACGTTTAGACAATGTGAAGAGAAAGAGAGATACTATTTATATATATTATATATATAAATCTATATATATATATACTTTATTTACAATTCAGATATTCTACATTATTGCTATAGATTTTACGACTGCATAAGCATACTTAGCGCGTAAGCCGCCTTGTAAATAACATGTATAACGATCTGCGTGTCATTTTTAACAAGACCTTGCAATCATCTGTCCCGGTTGCATAATGTACAAAACGACATGCATACGTAACCGTACCGAGACAGTCCAGCTACTTTTCTCTGTCGCTGGCGTTCTCATTTCAAATTTCTTCATCAAGGATCCATCTAAAATCCTTAGAACATTATCGATCTCGTAATTCGAGCAGCAAACGTAATAATCAAGCCTGGCAATGTATCGAGTGCGAGAAAATGAATTAATTCACGTCCTTCCGTCTTTTACGATAATAGAATTATGATCAGAATCGAATTTGAGATCGAAAATCCGCTTTCTCTATTTCTGAAATTGAACCACCCACGTGCATTGTACTTAATCTTAATATTACCTCCTTATCTTTTCTTTACAATGAATAAATGACTACAATAAAAGAGAACGTATTTTTTATTAAGCAAACCTTCCATTACCAAAGTTTGATAAGTTTACATTTTTATATTCGATTTAATGACAGAGTCACCTTGTGGCTGTATTTGTATCATTTGTGAATATAATAAAGAAAAATAATGAATTAAACAGCATTAGGATATTTGTTCTTTTTAGAACAATTGTTTTGTTATTACAATTAAATACATGGGCAAATTACTTATGTGCATCCACAGTTTCGAGTACCTCCAAAATACACGAGTTTAAAATTCTCAATGCCCGCGCCATCACGCCGCAAGGAGATGCGCGTCGGATAGCGATATTAATTTACGGGCTCGTCAGCTTCCCGAAAAATACCCCATTAACTCGCACATACATTAAATGCTCCTTCTCTCTCGAAAGGCTGCACTCGGGGAGTTCCCTGGGATTGACTTACGGCGAGTAATTCGCGGCCAGACACGCCCGGCCGACGAGTTATTTAAATATTTTACAGTTTAATGGAGTCCCGGGCCATTAACGGGCGTCAGCTAATTAGTAACGTATCCCGACGTGTAACAACGCGCGAGCGTGCTCTGAGGAAGGTCCGCTAACGATCGGTCGATAAATCGAATATTCTGCCGACAAATCGGCTCGCCGATCGAGCCTGACGTACAGCAACGAATTTAAAACGTTTTAGGTCTTCTAAAATAAAAATACACGGATTGAATCCTCGACAGATGATACGAAAGACTTACTGAAACTTAACTTTCGTAGATTTTACTTTCTTACGGGATTTTAACTCCGTAGTTTAATACTAGAACCGATTAACCTATATCTATTCCTGTTATTTAAATACATTTAAAAAAATAGATAAAGAAGGAAAGTGTGTAAATTAATTATTTATATATTACAACGAAGGTCATGGAATATCTTATAGATTTATTAGAAAATATATTGTTATGAATTTGATAAAAAACCACAAGTCAGTCAGTGTTTTGGTAGCTCTAGTTAAAGATACGTAAAATCCTTTCCCGAGAGAAAACGATTTCAAATACGTCAAAAAAGTCATTGTTATAAGAAATTACGATTTTTTTCTACCAGGCGCTCGATTCTGCGTGATAACGGGAACGTGCATGGACAGACGCCGACCGCTATCGCCATTAAACTCAATTGCAACTAAACGCGCGATGGACGGATTTTAATGATATGCCGTGAAACGATATCATACAATCAATTTCACGTTTCAATTTTCTGGAACCGTTAAAGCACCGAACGAATACCGAGTTGGTACTTGGGGTGATCTCATGGAATTTCATTGATACATTGATCGCGATCATAAATTTGCCGGAAAATCATGCTATTATCGGCGGCTGATTGAGGAATGGTATTAGAAATCGGACGTTAATGTTTGGAATTATGCTTTTATCGCGGTACGTCGGAGCAAGTTTACGAACGTCGTATACGTACTCGTCGTATAAGGAATGTTATTACGTAGTTTGCGATAATCTTAAATAAGTATCGAACTACACGCTTAAATTACACATTTCAACTGTATCTATGTATATCGCTCGTATATCGTAATTGTGACGAATGCAAGTTCCAAAGTACGTAATGAAATAAAAGGCTTCTCGGATTATTATGTGTCTCACAAAATGCTTTTTTTTCCTTCTATTAATCATAATAGTCCAAAAAAGATAATTACTTCTCACGGATCTTATGATTTCATTTGATAAAGTTCGATTTTATTTTCCTAGACTTCTTTCTGCATTTAAATGATTTATTCAAGATCATATTAGATAAGACCGCATGTCATGGTTACTCGGCATGTTATCAATTTTATTAATTTTATTATAATAAAGAATAAGTGATGATTTTCCAAATGCATCTCCGAGGAAAACGGACTTACCAGATCGTTGCGGTGCAAACAATAACAGCTGCCGATCGCTAAATTCATTTTGATGTAAACGGTTATTAGATGGCTAGAGCCGGTGTAAAACGTCGCCGTAATCACCGGTTACTAACTAACTGGCTGAACCTCCGCCCGCTGCCTTTCTACATCTTTTCGCGATGTGCACGCGCATATACGCGATTCACCGATCGCCGCGGGCACCGTCGATACTGTTTACACCGTAGTAATTTGCTAATGGCCAGGTCGACACGATGAATTCGGGATCGGGTTAGCTGCGTGGTCTGCATGCCGATCGCGCCGCGCGGGATCGACAATGCGGCCCGAATGATCGAGGATCGATCACGCAGGAGGAAGAGGAGACACGCCTCCGCCGATCAATTTTGCCGTTCGTCCGCGTATTACCGATCTATTCTGGGCCGTAATTTGCGTCGATTATCCTTTCGTTTACCATGGCTTATCGTTCGAACCGCTTTCGATGATAACCGAAGTGATGAAGGCAATGGATCCGTATATCTATTTACGCTTCTATATCTATCACGCTTATGCGTGTGTTCCCTCCACGTTCATTCTTTTGGAAATACAAAATGGCAGAAAAGATAATTGCACGCTTTTGATGGATTAATATTAGAGACCAGGTTAAGAGAGATGCTGTTTATTCCAATATCCGGATACAAATAGCTTTCATTTGACAAGCGATTAAAAATTTAAAATTTTTATCAACTATGTTTGGAGAATATATGTGCAAGTAAGTAATAAAAGCTCATTTTTTAAATTTATTATAATACAATTTGAATTAAAGTTGAATATTAACTTCAAACTAAATAGAAAAAGATTTCCGTTCACAACTAAAACGAAATTGATGGACGTGCGATCTTTCGACATCCATAAATCTGCAAAATCGAATATTTATATCTCTTGTAAAGTGAGAAAAGACAGACCATCCTACAATCTAGATTTTGCACATTCTGACTTTTATCTCTTTGTGGTCCTCTGAAAGATGCAATCCGCGGGAAGAAAAAATGGCAATGACAAGAAATGACAAGAAAGTTATATTCGAAGTATGAAAGTAGCTGAGAGACAGAGTAGTACTGCAAAGGCTCCGCACACAGACTCTCACATCTAGGTGGCGTAAGGCAAAGAATTAAATGGAGATTTATGTTAAAAAATAGGTTTTTGCAGCCAAAAGTTGACGAAAAATATGATATATTTAAAATTGCAATAAAGCAAACCTTGAATGAGAAGAAAACTGTATTGCATTACTTATTGAAAGCATCTCGTATTACTTTTGCAGAACTAATAATCTATTCTCATTCTCGATGATTTGACTTTCAAGAACAAAGAAATGCTTTGCAATTTTAAATTAATCGATAAAATTGATTTAGAGCATAAGAAGCAAAAGTACGTCTAATATTAGTTTTAGAATATACTTCTTGGTATCCATAACAAAAATTTAACAAATATATTTAAATTATTCCAAATTACTCTAAATATCTAGAGTTACAAAAATGTTAGTATCGCCTCGATTGCAAAATTTAAGAGATGAATTTAAATCTTATTTTCATATTTTTATGTTTTTTATCTAAAATATATTTTTAAAATCGAATCTAGACTGTAATAGTTTTATCGTGTCTCAATAATATACACACGTCTGTTGTAAGAAAATCGTTTTGTAAAATAACGTTACTTTACCCAAATAAGAATTATAGCCAATAATATTGCATATTTCATGTTTCACAGACAAAACTATTGTGTAATAGTTATTTGTGTAACAAGTGCGGGAAGTTGAACGCACGAGCCGAAGGCGAGTGCGATCACCCGCACGCGTGTCCAATTCTCAACTCGCACGTGTTACACACCCTATTTTATATTCCAAAGTGCGTGGAAAGTGGCCCATTATTGCGCGCGCGTCATCTAAGCGACGGATGGCCAATTCCACACACGAGTCGAAACAGTGCGGTAATGTTACATTACCGCACTGTTTTGACTCGCGTATGGAATTGGCTATTTGTCGCACAGATGGCGCGCGCGAAATGGGCCACTTTCCACGCACGTGTGATATAATAGTTATTTGTGTAAGTCGGCTTACACACCCTATTTTATGTTGCAAATGCCTGGAAAGTGGTCTATCACGCACGCGTAGCGTGCGTAATGGGGCACTTTCCATGCACGTGTTGCATAAAATAATTTTCGGTATTCGCGTGAAATATTGATGCACAATATTATTGGCACTTTGAAATAAAAGTGCAACTTTTTCAACATTTTCTTCGAAATAGGCGGACAAAAAAGGCACATTGAAAAACATAAGCAGTTAAATTTAAGCAGGAAAAAAATCGGCTCATTAATTGAGAACTGTGGAAAAGATAAGACTACGATTTAGACTCACTCTCGGTTCTAATTGGTCAATTGACTTGCTTCTTACTGGTTGAGTCTTACTGTTTACATTTTTCTATGTGTATATTGTAACATTTAGGCTGCGTTCGGGGAGCGCTCTATTAGCGCTATTGCATCGTTCTATCTTTATCGCTCATCAGGTGTAAAACAAGGATAGAATAAGCAAATAGCGCTGATAGCGCGCTCCCCGAACGCAGCCTTAAGCTGTGTTGCTATATTCACTGCCAGTACTGCAAATCTATATAGTTTACGTCACGTATACTATACATTTTTAGTACTGACAGTAAATATGGGAACACAGCCATAATAAATCTTTTGTTACGATGCAAATATATTTCAATGTTAATAAGAGTCGAAAAATTTGATATAATGAATATCAAAGACCCAAAAATTATTTGAGTTAACATAACATTTGAGTTACATAATCTAATTTACTTAAGTCTATGTCATGTTCTGATAATTTAAATTTGTTATTCCAAAATCAGTTAAAGCTAACCATTGACATTGAATAAGCTTCGCGCGTTCTCATATACGGACACCAATCGGGCATTATTCAGAAATAATAGAGCAATGCGAAAAACCACTTATAATTACACATAATATGTATAATGAAGAAGATCTCCTAAAATGGAGAAACGACACCTACTCCCTTTGGCAATATTTCTTAAGAGAAGAAGAGTTTAGAGCATGTTGCAAACTTTGTGGCAAATCAATTTTTGCGTATAAAAGATTTTATATGGAGAAGCATTTGAATATTTTGAATCATTTGGCATAAAAATACAATAGCTGAAATACAAGAAAAAATTACTTGTAGTTGGCTATCGCAACATTTCACATTCAAAAATTGTTATGCAAATTGCAAAATTGCAGTTACCGTGTTAAAATAATTGAAGGAGAAGATATCTTAAAATCTCACTTGGATAAACATCAAAAAAATAAATAAATACTTCGGATAAGTAATGAAAGAACTGGAGATAATAATGCAGACGGAATGGTATAACAATCTGTAGATGAAACAAATTATCCCGGCCCAAGTTCTTATCACGATAACACACATTCCCAATCTTGGACGGCAGTGTGGTCTAGTGGTAGAGCGCCAGACTCGTAATCTGAGGAACCAGGTTTGAGTCCACTAAAGCCATGTAAGCATGATGGAATGTTTTTCCGATAGCTGCGCCCCTCTGTGCAAGATAGGCTCTTGTGCGGAGAAAACTGGGCTCCGTCTTTCGGAAAGAGACGTTAAGCCGTTGGTCCAAAGAGTTAAAGTGAGAGGAGAAGGATAGTATTGGTAGTAGATTGCGAACCCTACGGGGATATGCAATAAATTACGAATTTTACACATTAATTCCCAATCTCTTGGAAATCAAGAAGATCAACGGGGGTAAACATTTAAAATATTAGTCTTCTACTTATCCTGAATTAATTATATTTTATTGTGTACAACATGTAGAAAATTTAATATCTAACATTTAACAAAATACAAAGACTGAATAAATTCAGTTTAATATTTAACGCGTGTCTTTTATAAATGTTATAATTATTCGAGTCAAATAATATTATTTGAACAAGTTTATGTCATGTTTTATTAATTGAAATCTGCTGTTACTTATTTATTATATAATATATTCAATGATTGATTAATATTCACATACACAGGTAATTGCGCAAGTATTACAAAATTTAAGTTGTGTTTAAACATTTTATTTTAAGTAATGTGAATAATAAGAGTTATAATTCAATGATAAAATTATCACATATGACTGCAATATGATCTTGTAATTTTATAATTACATTATAATGCTATAGTAGCTTTCCTATTTTTTAATCACTCTGTGTATACATCCAATGTGGACAACAGTGGACAGTCTAACAGTGGACAACAAAAATCTAAATCCTGCAATAAACTTGAGGACTTTTTGCCACATGACTTATATATGAATTAGCAGGAATAACAATGGTGTTGACGAAGATATTGGAACATATCAATAAATAAACGGACTTGACAAGGAATTATGTTTCGTACTGTTATATGACGTAAAACGATTTTATGATTCAAACATCTCATTTATCTGATAAATATAGTTTACTAATTGATCACTAATTTCATTAATTCTTACTATTTACTAATTAATATTGTATTGCTAGTTACATGAACTTTCTTTATATCAATATATATCAATTCATTTATACATACATCTTATGATATTTTATTTAATCTGTAGTATCCATATAAACATAGTATTGCAACAAGTATAATGAATTAGAATTATACAGCATATTTAGATATCATAATATTGACAATATAATTATTTAACACGTATGTCTTTTATAAATTTTATAATAATTATTCGAGTTAAACAATATTATTTGAACAAGTTCATATCAAGTTTTATTTCAAGTTTGTATCAAGTTAATTCAAAATAATTATAAATCTTAATCAAACTCTGGATTTAAAATTATTTGAATAAGGTAAATGTACCAATGCTAGGACGTTTAAGACCTATGTCTAGATATCTTTATCATTTTAGTTTTGAAATAAATATAAACATTTTAATTTGCGTTATAACTTATTCAAGGACTAAAATAATAAAAATGTCCAGACATAGGTACATGTCCAGGCATACATTTACCTTAATGAATTGAATATTAGTATTCTAATATTAAAATTCGAATATCTGTAATTCTAGTTTGTATTATGTAACATCTATTTCATGTCGAATAAATTATTATACGATCTGTAGAAATAGTCTTTAAATATACTACAACTAATAATAATATAATTTTTACAGAACAAATTTGTTATTGAACCATGCTTTAGATATTGTATTTAAACTTGTTTAACATTGATATATGAATCATAAAATAAGAGATAGTCACATTTTAAATAATAAGATAATAGGTATTGTATTTAAAAGCAGTTTATATATTCTTAATTAATCTTTCACAATTAATCAAAGAAATATCAGTTTATTACAATACATGATTTACACATTCCTGATCTCTTACGTGTCTATTACCTTGATGATTATTTATACTAAACGGTAAAAAATTAGTTTTTAACATACTAATATCTTCTAAATGATTAAAAGACTTAATTTGGATCTATTCTTTCATGTGCAATTGCAGTTTTTTCACGTTTTTCGAAAATTTGCGTATTAAATGTTAGTGCAAAATTCTCCGTTATATTTCATTTAACAATTAAATTTGCTAATACTAATCGTACAATTTATAAAATTTATTGTTAAAAGTACATTTTTTATATGTAATTAGTAAACTAGTAAAAATGTATTTATCGCGGCAAATAATGAATTATATAACAACATAATTTGT
This sequence comes from Temnothorax longispinosus, assembly GCF_030848805.1. Taxonomy (NCBI): domain Eukaryota; kingdom Metazoa; phylum Arthropoda; class Insecta; order Hymenoptera; family Formicidae; genus Temnothorax; species Temnothorax longispinosus. The sequence continues at coordinate 10,787,351 of NC_092359.1, read as the reverse complement.
AGGATATGTAAAGCGTATATATATATATGAGATGTGTAACGAAAATATGTATTAACGATCGTTATTAAAGTTGCTGCAAGTATCATTAAATGTTTTGTTACTGACTTTCTCACTTTAATACTATTATCTTCGCAGGTCTTACAATAGTTATCTACTTCCATGTCTAATTTTGATGAATTCTATCAGGTATGTATTACTTACTAGTTATATAGTCGGAGCCACTAGTACGGAGTTGTGGAAATTAATTTCCGAGAAAAACAAATTTTAATTATTCGGCTACATTAACGGTTTTTAAGATTTTGATATAAAAAAATAATAAGAATTTAGAAATATTTTGCAGAAATGTTTTATTTTATTAGTGTATTAGGAAACTGCACGTAAAGTGTTGACAAAATATCATTATTAAAAACATCATTTTCTCGCATCGCGTGTAAAGTTGGAAATCAATGTGGAATCGTATAATGAAAGACCTCGTTCCGCATTGTAAGCACCAGGTAGTGTGAAGTGGACCTAGCTTTTTTCGTGGAAATTGCTGATTTGTGTAAAAATTACATTCTATTTATAAAATTTTTCTTGTTAATAACTTTTTAATAAACAACAAGCGCAAGCGCCGATATCGAAAAATGTAATGAGAAAATAAATTTTTTTTATTTCTTATTTTTTTAATAATATAATATTTTGACAACACTATGCGTACAGTTTTTTAATACGCACTAATAAAATAAAACATGAGTATTAACATCAAGTTCTTTTGGGCAAAATATTCTATTATTTTAATAAATATAATAATAAAAGTATTAAATGTGTATAAACACAATTTTTACGCATAATATCGAGTTCTTTGGCATCAAATATTTTATTATTCTATTAAGTATGATAACAGAGTTCAATTTTATGTGGTGTATAAACTCATGCTTAGTTGGCGCGATGTCTAATATCACTACTTTTATAGCAAAAATATATTAATACAGCATTGTTCTGCATAATATAATCTTTTTGACAGGCGCGGATATTTATGCTCTTTCTGACCTTTTTTTAAAAAACTATTTTTATGGTATATAATTTTTATACTAACGCCAGCATAGTTTGTCATTTCTGTTGAAAAACTGAGCAAATTGCTTAAACGAGCAAATAAATTAAATCAGGATCTCTGCAGCTTTGAATAGATTAGAGATAATTGCTTATTCTATTAACTCGAAAATAGTGTTTTATTATCGTAATTAACAAAAAAAAAAAGATTTTTTAAATTAATATCTATGTAAGTAAATCGAGTAAAGCTTTATTAGCAAAACTATGATAAATATTGCCTTTATTATGAGAATGACAATTTGATAATAAACTATAAATAAGTGAGACTGGACAGATTTAAATCTTCCAATTAAATGATAGACGTGCCATCTCTCTGGATCTCGATAGCTTAATAATAATTTCTGAGCAAATGTTAAATTTACCCGACAAAAAATGGAACGCCTATCTATTTAATTGGAATATTTAATTGCTAAAATTAATTTAAAACTTAGAAAGCAAAACTACGTGTATAACATTTATAGTTTTAGAATACTTGTTCTTGTCGATATCCATAACAAATTGAACAAATATATCGAAATTATTCTGATTGTTTTTAAGTATAGAGTTTCAGAAGTTTTCGTATCCTTGATTGCTGAATTTAACACAAATAAATACAAATGTTATTTTCAATTTATGTTTTTTGTTTAAACTATGTTATTAAAATTAAATCTGGACTATAATAGCTTTATCGTATTTCAATAACATACACGCTTTTTGTAAGAAAATCATTTTGTGAAATAATGTTATTTTAGTTGAAATAAGAATTATAGAAAATAATGTGTTATAGACAAAATTATTTTATAAAATAACATTCAGTATCCGCGAAAAATATTGCACAATATTATAAACAGCACTTAAAAAAAAAAAAAAAAAAAAATACAACTACTTTTTCAACATTTCCTTCAGAATATAAGGCCAATAAGGGGCATATGGAACGTAAGCAGTCAAATTTAAGCAAGAAGAGAATCGGCCAATCAATAAGGAATTGTGGAAAAGATAAGACTACAGTTTAAAATTCTTGGCTTTAATTAGTCAATTGGTTTAGGCCCATATTCTTAACTCTCTTTTATCGATAATAAGCGCGCATTTATTTCTGAGATGCTATAGTTCATGGTAACATATGCTATAGAACCTCAAAAATAAAAACACGCTTTTATCAGTAAAAGAGAGTTAAGAGTATAAGCCTTAGGCTTAAATCTTACAGTTTACATTATTCTATGTGTGTAATGCTTTGACTTGATACACCTTCTATTCTATTAGATTGCGAGTGTATTTTAATGTATTTTATAAGAGTAAAATGTTTTGAGTTTATGTTAAATTCTAATAATTTATGGACTCCGGCGAAAATGGCTGAATTTGAAATATGTACTTTTTGAGTCACTTAACAAATATTTCTTCAGGCAAAATATCAAAAAATGAACAATTTCACCAACCTTTCAAATATATAAAATTTATTATAATAATTATTATAATCAATATTGTAATGATCGTACAGACAAATAGTCAGAAAACAATTTCAATATATGTACATGAACTTTTATAATAATCTTTAACAGCTATGTAAGCTTTACTTTTTAGTTTGACAATGTGGATCAAACGTGTTCCTTAATCTAAATGTGCTTACTTAAAGAATCGAGCAATTAAAAACAAAGCGAACTGACTAAACTATTAGCAAGATTCAAACTTATTCACTTTAACGGCATTTCTCAAGAGAAGAGTGGTATATTGCACGTTGCGATCTTTGTGGCAGAACACTTAAGCATGCAATTAGACAAAATATAAAGGCGCATTTAAATCGTCGGCATAAAAAAGAAGTAGCTGAAATACAAAAAGAAATTACTCGTAACTTGTCGCGATATTTCACATTCAAAGACCCTTATGCAACCTGCAAATTGCAAAATTGCCATGACATAATTAAAATGTATCAAATAGATGACTTACAATTTCACTTGAATAGCCATCATAATATAGATAAATATTTAGGATGTAAAGAAAGAACTGGAGATAATAATGCAGGCGGAATGATACAACAATCTGTGGATGAAACAAATTATGCCGGTCCTAGTTTTCATGATAATACACAACCCCAATCTCTTGAAAATCAAGAAGCTGGTCGAATAATACAACATTCTGTAGACGAAAAAAATTATGCCGGACCAAGTTCATCATGATAATACACATCCCAATCTCTTAGAAATCGAGAAGGTCCACAGAAATAAACATCTCAGATATTAGTCTTTTATTTATCTTTTATTTATCTTGAATTATTGATATATTTTACCGTGTACAGCTAACATATAGAAAATTTCATATCTGACATTTAAAAATATGCACTGTATCTGTTTAATATTTAATGTATATCCTTAATAAATGTTATTATTATTCGAGTTGAATAATATTATTTGAAAAAGTTTATATCAAGTTTTGTTAATTCAAATATGCTACTATTTATTTATTTTATTATCTAACATCTATATATATAAGTCGCGTCGTCTGTCTGTCTGTCTGTCTGTATGTACGCGAACTACTCATTCGTTAGTGGACCGAATTTTTACCAAAAGTATATGAAACAGGGGTAGAATTTCCCGGGGATGAAAATGTCGCGGCCAATTTTTTGCTACCGATTTTCTGGAAACCGATTTTTCTAATTCTTCGGGAAATAATTGACTGAATTTAAAATAATTATATATGAAACAGGGGTAGAATTTTCCGGGGAGTGCTATAAAGTGTACAATTTTTCATTACCGATCTTTTTGAAAGCCGGTTACAAAATTATTTCAATTTTTCGGAAATTAATTGACCAAATCTTAAAAAATTATATGAAGTAGGGGTAGAATTTCCCGGGGATTGCCATAAAGTGTATAATTTTTCGTTACCGATTTTTGGGGAAATTGGTATCAGAAAATTTTCCAATTTTTCGGAAATTAATTGACCGAATCTCAAACAATTGTATATGAAATAGAGGTAGAATTTTCTGGGGAGTGATATAAAGTGTATTATTTTTCGTTACCGATCTTTTTGGAAACCGGTTACAAAATTTGTCCAATTTCTCGGAAAATAATTGAATCTTAAAGAATTACATATGAAATAAAGGTAGAATTTCCCCGGGATTGCTATAAAATGTATAATTTTTTGTTACCGATTTTTTTGGAAACCGGTTACAAATTTTTTGAAATTTTTCGGGAATTAATTGACCAAATCTTAAAGATTTATATATGAAATAGCAGTCGTGTCAAAATTTTTTTAATTGTTGGAGGATAAGTTATTTTTTATTAATGGATAATTTTTCATTAATGAATTGATTTTCTTGAAACCGGTTACGAAGTTTTTCCAATTTTTCTAAAAAGGTTTTTGATTTTTGTTTAAAAAAATGTAGGTACGTGATTGTTCTAATTTCCTCAAATTTTGAGATATTAGCTAAATTTTTTTAAAGATAATTTTTCGTTATTTTCTTAAAAACAATGCCCAAATTTTTCTAATTTTTCGGGGATGGCGAAGATGTGTATAATTTTTCATAATCAATTTTTTGGAAACCGGTTTCAAAATTTTCTAATTTTTTTAGGATGGCTACGATGAGTTTATAGAAAAATTGCTAATAATAAAAAGGTTTCCGATTTCTGCTCCAATTTCCGTAAATTTTGAGATATCAAGCAAAATTTTTTTTATGGATAATTTTTATAGATAATTTTTCGTTACCGATTTTTGTGAAAACCGGTTACAAAATTTTTCAAATTTCTCGGGAGTTAATTGATCGAATTTCAAAGAATTGTATATGAAATAAAGGTAGAATTTCCTGGGGTTTGCTATAAAATGTATAATTTTTTGTTACCGATTTTTTTGGGAACCGGTTACAAAATTTTTCCAATTTTTCGGGAATTAATTAACCAAATCTTAAAGAATTATATATGAAATAAGAGTCAAAATTTTTTTAATTTTTGGAGGATAAGTTTATTTTTTTATTAATGGATAATTTTTTATTAAGAATTGATTTTCTTGAAACCAGTGCCAAATTTTTCTAATTTTTCGATGATTTCAAAAAAAGAAAATAAAATAAAAGAAAATAAAAGAGAGTTAATAATGGTGGATCAACGGAGGGTAAAAACGCGCGAGGCACGAGCAAAAATAAAATTTAAAGACTTTAATATAAGGGATTACGTTTTTGAAATATTTGACAATATGCTAATCTGCATCTATTATATTATCTATTATTTTTTATTTAAAAAAAAAAAATTTGAAGAGATGTAGGTTAGAGTTTGAGGAGAAAGAATATCAAAGGTGTTCCTAATTAATGAGTGAGTTTGGGGAAAGGGGAATAGATTTTGAGCCCGCGCTTCGCGCGGGCTCAAAATCTAGTATTCAATAACTGATAGATATTTTCATGCATAAATAACTGCATAAGTATTATGGAATTAAAAAGTAATTGTGTTTAAACATTTTATTTTAAAAAATATGAATAATAAAAGGCACGATTCTCTCAATGATTAAATAACATATATAACTGCAATATGATCTTGTAATTCTAATTACATTAGTAGTTTTCTGATTTTTTAATCATTTAATCACTCTGTGTATTTATGCAGGTCTAATTACAGTAGACAACAGGCATTTAAATCCTACAATACACTTTCGAACTATGTTGATGATTTGCCAGCTTACATTTTTGTTGACTACCGGGTATAGCAATAATGTTGACAAAGATATTGGAATATATATCAATAAATAGACGCACTTGACGGGAAATTATATTTTGTGTTGTTACATAACGTAAAAGGGTTTTATGATTTAATCATCAATCTTATACAAATATAATTTACTAATTACTTTATTATATTTCATTATTTACTACCTAATTAATATAGTATCGCTAGCAGTGTTGGGCACAATTAATTCATATTGACAATTAACAATTAAAAATTTAAGTTTTAACTGTTAATTGTAATTGACAATTAAATTAGTTGCAAATATGTATCGGTTTTACATGATTACAATTAATTAATTGTTAATTGTCCTTACAATTAAAACTATTTATTTAATTATTTGTTAATTTTATTTGTTAGTACAATTAACAATTGATTTTTATCGTAAAGATGATTTAATGTGTTATACTTATTTTAAAGATTAGATATTCTTACTGGTTGTCTGTATGTCCTTGCGAGAACTTTTTTTATAGAATAAGATGACAAACGAGGAAAGAGACAAAGAAGTAAGTTCTGATAAAATAGCATGATGTAATAATTCTGATTTGTAATTCTTTATTAATGTAATGTGATTACTAAATAATTGAAAAAAATTAAACTTTTTCGTAGTTAATACACATACGTAACAAATTAAGTTAGTTGCAAGTTGTAATTAAATTTAATCGCAATTAAAATGCCACAATTAAATATTCAATCAATTGATTAATTGATTAAAGCTTTAATTGATTGATGCCCAATACTGATCGCCAGTTATATGATTTTTTTTCATATATTGTGATCAACTCATTTATATATCTTATGTAACGTTTTATATAATCCATACAAACATATTAGTGTTGCAATAAGTATATCTATATGTATTAGAATTATGAAATATATTCAGATACTATAATACTAGCTGGTTACCCGGGCTTTGCCCCGGAGGACATATGTAATAAGACACGCAAATAGTCTCTCTCTCTCTCTCTCTCTCTCTCTCTCTCTCCCCCTCTCCCTCTCTGGAAAATTTTGTATCCGATTTCCAAAAAGATACCGGTTCCCAAAGAGATTGGTAACAAAAAATAGTACACTTTATAGCACTCCCCGGGAAATTCTACTCTTACTTCATATGTAATTCTTTGAGATTCAATCAATTATTTCCCGAAAAATTGGAAAAATTATAAAAACCGGTTTCCAAAATAATTGGTAACAAAAACTGTACACATCATGGCAATCCCCGGAAAATATATATTCTACTCCTACTTCATATACAATTCTTTGCGATTCGGTCAATTAATTTCCGAAAAATTGAAAAAACTTCTAATACCGGTTTCCAAAAAAATCGGTAACAAAAAATTATACACTTTATAGCACTCCCCGGAAAATGCTACCTCTATTTGATCTATAATTCTTTGAGATTCGGTCAATTATTTCCCAAAACTTTGAGAAAATTAGAAGAACCGGTTTCCAGAAAATCGGTAACAAAAAACTATACACATCATGGCACTTCCCGGAAAATTCTACCTCTGTTTCATATACTTTTCGTAAAAATTCGGTCCACTAACGAATGAGTAGTTCACGGACAGACGGACGGACAGACAAACAGTCGAGTTTTATATAATAGTATGTTTACCAATATTTAAAATAATTACTACAATTCTTAATCATATTCTGGATTTAGAACTATTTAGATATTTTTAATATTGATATTCTAATATTAAAATTTAAATATATTTATAATTCTAGTCTCTAAACGTATAATATCTATTTTATGTAGAATAAATTATTATAAGATTTGCAAAAATAATCTTTAAATATACTATACCTAATAATAATATAATTTTTACGTACAAATTGTTATTGAGATATGCTGTAGATATTGTATTTATATTTGTTCAACATTGATATGTGGAAATAAATCGTAAAATAAAAAATAAACACATTTTAATGAATAAGGCAATGAATATTTAAGAAAACAATTTATATATTTTTTAACTCACAATTAGGTCAAAAAATATCAATTTATTATAATATGTATATGATTTATTTCTGATCTCTCATATGGATGTGCAAACGAAAAATTGAATTGTATATGAATGCGTAAACATGTAAAAATGTATCGATTAAGGCTATTTCAGTTCAATTTACTCGTAGTTTTGGGATCCTCCAAATATAAAATTGCCCATTGCACCCCCAAAATTCTTTTGTTAATACCGTTGAAGTGCAAACAATGAACAATAGATTAAGCTATAGAAAAATAATTTTTTTAATGTTGGGGGCTAACTTTACACGCACATAATAAATTAATACGTAAACTTTAAATCTGCATCCGTACGTTTTGGATCTACGTCAAGTCATCTTCAGTGACGCGGTGATAGATAAATTGAATAATCTCAAGCTCTCCCAAAAAGTATAAGTAAATATTTAAAAACTGAGTGTACAAAGACTGAATAAAAAACTGAATAAAAAACAAAATTGTGCGGAATTTTGTAAGCTACAATTTTTATATCTACATAAATTTCCGTAAAGTTGATATTTTCCGAGTTATTTGCGAAAAACTGGTTTTTTGGACCTTTTGGATCCTCCCCTGCCTGCAACGTAGCGTCTACACATGGGGACTTTTAATATGTTAAATAGTACCCTAAAACAAGCCTGTTTACAAAGTTTCAGCCTACTCAGTATTATTTCCTCCAAATCGACAAATTTCGAGTCATTTTACTGGGCTATTAGTTGACTTCTAATAGTTATTTGTGTAACAAGTGCGGGAAGTTGAGAATTTTGGACACTCGTGCGGGTGATCGCACTCGTGTCCAATTCTCAACCCGCACGTGTTACACACCCTATTTTATATTACAAAGTGTGTGGAAAGTAGCCCATTGCGCACGTGTCATCTGTGCGATGGATGGCCGATTCCGCACGCGCGAGAGATTTCTCACTCAAGGCCGTGCAGGAATGAAATATTCCCGCACGCACTGCACGGCCTTGAGTGAGAAATCTCGCGTGGGAAATTAGCTATTTGTCGCACAGATGGCACGCGCGGAATGGGCCATTTTCCACGCACGTGTGATAACCTCAACAAAGTTAGCCCCCCCAAGTGGATTATTGATATATTTTTTTTTACCAATCGTTTGGTGGTTGATTGGTAGTATTTGGTACCGTATTCAAAACGTTCGGTAGTTTCTCGTTTTTCTAGGAAATCAAAAACAAATTTTTGATCTTCTTTTAGCCCCCCCCACTTTGACTGTGGTAGTTTTTTTTTTTTTTTTAATCGATTGGCGATTGATTGGCAATGTTTGGTACCGCATTAAAAACTTTTGGTGGTTGCGCGTTTCTTTAGAAAATCGAAAAAACAAATTTTTTATCTTCTCTTAGCCCCCCCACTTTGACTGTGGTAATTTTTTTTTTTTTAATCGATTGGCGATTGATTGGCAATGTTTGGTACCGCATTGAAACCTTTTGGTAGTTTCGCGTTTTAAAAAGAAAGAATTAATTGTCAACAAATTTTTAACCTTCTTTAGCGCCTATACTTTGACTGTTGGGAATTTTAAATTCTTTTTTTTTACCAATCGTTTAGTGGTTGATTGGTAATGTTAAGAGCTGTAAGTTATTGAAAATTTTATTTTAACATTTCAGTTATGTATAGTGACGATTGCACATATTGTGGGCATTCAGGAGCGCATACGTATCACGCACTAGGCTCTGGGGTCACATGCGCATGCTCTAGGGCTTAAGCGGGGCGCACACACTTCTGCACAACGCATAATGCGTAAGCATAAGAAAATTGATTGGTCTATTTCCTTATGCACATGCATATGGACCAATCAATTCTCTCATGCTTATGTTTATGCGCTATGCAGGTTTATCTGGCCTTAAAGGCCATCGCACACAAAATTGCATAGGCTGCATAAGCATAGCATAAAGCCCCTTGCACAATGCCAGGCAACAGGCAATAGGAACAGGGAATAGAAATCAGAAATCATGTATAAATGCAGAATAAACAGTGACACAGGCAATAGACACAGAGTTTCCGTCACGTTGGAAATTCTGTGCCTATTGCCTATTGCCAACCAATCATAGCATTTGAATTTTTTAGGTTGTAATTAACGATTTTTTGGTTATTTCCTGTTCCTATTGCCTGTTGCCTGGCATTGTGCAAGGGGCTTAAGACCGCTGGACCAATGAGCATCTTATGTAAATCAATATGGCGACTTTATGCTGGATGCTCATTGGTCCAGCGGTCTTATGCTATGCTTATGCAGCCTATGCAATTTTGTGTGCGATGGCCTTTAAGGTCAATCCAGACAAACTTGCATAGCGCATAAACATAAGCATGAGAGAATTGATTGATCCATATGCATGTGCATAAAGAAATTGACCAATCCTTAAAGCGAGAAACACACACTTCTGCACAACGCATAATGCGTAAGCATAAGAAAATTGATTGGTCCATACACATGTGCATAAGGAAATAGACCAATCAATTTTCTTATGCTTACGCATTATGCGTTGTGCAGAAGTGTGTGCGCCCCGCTTAAGCCCTAGAGCATGCGCATGTGACCCCAGAGCCTAGTGCGTGTACATACATATGCGCTCCTGAATGCCCACAATGTGTGCAATCGTCACTATACATAACTGGAATGTTAAAATAAAATTTTCAATAACTTACAGCTCTTAACATTACCAATCAACCACTAAACGATTGGTGAAAAAAGAATTTAAAATTCCCAACAGTCAAAGTGCAGGCGCTAAAAAAGGTTAAAAATTTGTTGACAATTAATTCTTTCTTTTTAAAACGCGAAACTACCAAAAGGTTTCAATGCGGTACCAAACATTGCCAATCAATCGCCAATCGATTAAAAAAAAAAAAATTACCACAGCCAAAGTAGGGGGGCTAAGAAAAGATCAAAAATTTGTTTTTTCGATTTTCTAAAGAAACGCTCAACCATCCAAAAGTTTTTAATGCGGTACCAAACATTGCCAATCAATCGCCAATCGATTAAAAAAAAAAAAAAACTACCACATTCAAAGTGGGGGGGCTAAAAGAAGATCAAAAATTTGTTTTTGATTTCCTAGAAAAACGAGAAACTACCGAACGTTTTGAATACGGTACCAAATACTACCAATCAACCACCAAACGATTGGTAAAAAAAAATATATCAATAATCCACTTGGGGGGGCTAACTTTGTTGAGGTCGTGTGATATAAATGAAAAATGACTATTAAATCTGTATCTCAAGATATAAAACTCTATTTTGAGTATCTTACATGATATACCTACTTTTTAATACGAAATTCATGTAACGACTATAAATTATAGACTTAAGAAGCGGCACTTTATATAAATGTTTCTTTTTTCTCTTTGTCTCTCTCCCCCCCTCTCTTCCTCTTTCTTCTGCTCTCTTGTATCCTCGCGCGCAGCACGCGCAGGGCTTTATCCGGTTAACAATCCCTAATTACGGGGTTCTTCATAACTAACTCGGTTAACGTGAAAGGCGCCCCCGCTAACCTCCCCCCCCCGCGATCCGCTTGGTGCTCGAGCTCGCCTATCATCGCGATGGATGCAGATTAACCGGTCGTCTGATCTCTCGGGGTCTTCGCTTTAACTTCCCGGCACCGGCTTCCTTCGTTCAACGGCATTCGATTTCATGTTTCCTGCCACGCCGCCTCTCGAGATGGGCCGCCAAGTTTTAATAACTCGTTACGAAATTTGTTAAACCGAGGCGAATACAAGGTATACCAGGTACCGCCATAAGGCAAAAAACGAACTAAAGATTTGATTTCACAATATTCATCTTGACACCGTAAAAGTGAGCTGCAGTCTTATAGATCGATTTTCTTTTTACCATAATGAAATTTTTCAATATAGAAAATAATTGCAGATTATCCTAAGTTTATTTCGCATAGTTGTTGTTATGTAGGGGATCAATTATATGAAATAGATGCACAGAAACAACAGTAGCATTTATATGTCATTGTAAATCGCTCTGTTATCGCGTTTTTGAAACAATCAGTTATTGCAGAAAAACAGAAATCGATGAAGAAATGTTTATATACATTATTTTAAATAATTCATATTATTTCTTAATTTTTGTATATATATTTAAAACTATTGAATAATAATATATTATATTTGTATTTATTGTATGGTTAACCATAGAAAAACTATTAATCTAATGCTAAATCATTGCAAATATTTATTTTATTTTCCAAAACATCTCTCTTCTATGATATATCTTTGTTCTGCAATAATTGATCAAATTATATTATATTATATTATCAATGTTTAGAAAGGTAACAAAACTCACCGATTAAACTCATCACAGTCTCTTGTTGATTCGAAGAATGCCCGTACAATCTGGAAGGAAAATATTCAAATAAAAGTAAAGCACACACTACTGACACTACACAATCCATAAGCTTACTTTTATAGTTTAAATTTAAATTTTAGTTTAAATTTTTCGATAATAATATAAGTAAATAATATAAAAAACAGTAAAATTTGAAAACGCGTCTGTCGCAAAGTTGAATATGAGAAAAATCAACTTCAAATTGCTCGAGCAATTTGCAGAGATATAATAAATAAGCGAATTTCCATTAAGTAATTTCTCAAAGTTTAAATCCCTCAAAAATATTATACATTTCTTTAAATTGGAATCACGAAATACCACGGATAAGATGTATTGTCGCATTCGGATATTTATAACACAAAGTGAGATTTTATTAGATGTAATATATCTGTCACGCGATGACCTGCGAAATGCGACGAAACGATCGTTAAGTACATTGTGACAGATCGATTATTCGCGGACAGTCGAGGTATAATTTTCGATCGCGATCACTACAATAATGACAGCGGCACCGTTCTTCTTGTTTACGAGCAATATAAATGTGGTTCGCTTTTCTCCGCGAAATCGACAGTAATAAAGCAATAAGGAGCAAAACGAGCAAAATATTATGTTGCAATTTATAATAATGTATTATAGTACAAGTACGTAATGTAATGTCAAATCTTATATGGCGTAAAATGAAAAAAGTATATTATTTATTTATGTAGCAATCACCCAAATTTCTTTAGGAATATTTATTCTTAAAAAATTAGTTTGAAACGACGAGATCAAAGCAATACTAGTCTTTTTCTGATTAAATAAAATTAAATTAGATAACATCTAATTTTTTCTGATAAAACATTTATTTATTAATATAGTTTTATTTACTAAGATTGCCTATATATATTATTTATAAATATAATTTATAAATATAAATTTTTACTGTCGTAACAGATATACCAATTTAAATCATTGCTCGTTAGACTTTTTAATTAAAAAAAAGTACGAAAACTTCTAATTAATTCTACGCACAATCGTGGTGTATCTCACAGGAAGTTTGGATTCGAATAACTTTTGACGGAAACCTCGACTCAATGAAAAGCGCATCGAAGCGCTTAAGGCCGTGGCACATAGAAAAATTTAAACAGTAAAACTCAAGCAGTAAGCAAATCAGCCATTCACAGTCAAGAACTTAAGGCACGGCCCTAAGCGGTAGCGAATCCATACCGTTGATTCCCTTACTGCTTAAGTTTTACTGCTTAAGTTCTTCTATGTGCTACGGCCTTTACTTGTAGATTATCAAATCCCTTACTCGCGTTATCGTAAGAGTCGATATTTTTTCGAGTACACGCGCATCTCTAACCGAAACTCGCCGAAAACGCTTATCTCGTAATAAGGCCCGATGTACGTTCCCCTGCTTCGCGAAATCAACGCGGCGGGGACCAAGGGGTATCGCTGGGGTAGCGGTTAGGAGGGGGGAGAGGGAGAGAGAAGCGGGAGAAGCCGAAGACTTTTGAGATGAGGGATGTACGGCGTGACGGTCTAATTGAGGCCCTCTTGATTGCATTTACACCGCCGCGCGGCCTCCCGTATCCCCGGGTGTGTGTATCCACGTTGCGTGTACCCACCTACCCACCTTCCTCGGCGGATCCGTGCGGAGGCCGTATCTGGCCGTGAAACGCCGCTTCTACCTTCCTTCCTTACCGTCGCGTCCTTCGCCTCCGCTCTCCTCCCCCCTCCCTCTTCCCGCGATCCTTCCTCCCGCCGCCATAACTTTTCTCCTTCCTCATCACGACTTGCATCACCGTATCTTTCGTTTGCACTCGATGCACCGCCGCTCGCGCTATCTCTCACGGGCCACGACCCTCTCGCTCTCTCCCTGTCTCCAATCTCCATCTCGGTTTCTCCTCGAAGCTCCGAAGAGGGATCGTTCCTCCTTTTTCAGCGGGCCAAACCGCCGCGCCATTATATAAACGCGCTCATCGGCGTCGTCGCTCGGATGCTCGGGCCCGAGACCTTGGGGGTTGGGGAGGGAAGAACGAGCGAACGAGCGAGAGACAGAGAGATAGAGAGAGAGAGAGAGGGAGAGAGAGAGAAGGAGAACGTAAACGACGGGAGGGAGAACCGCGTATCACGGGGATAATTTGTCCACCTGCGCGTGCAACAATCTCACCTGATCCGCCCGCTATCTCACGATCTTCCTCCGCGTCCCTCTCTTTCCGCGCCCTCCTCTTCGTCCCGCTCGTCCGTCGCCCTCGCATCGTCGAACATCGTTTACCGCAACGATGACAAGATGTTCGATAAGCTCCCGCATCGATCATCGGGCTAAACGGACCACGGAACTCTTTTCGCCGGCCGAACGCGAGTAATGAGCGCGCAAACGACGCGACGAGACGCGACACGAATGCTACCCCGGCTACCCGAATGCTATCCGCGTGAAGTGCACGCCGATTCGGTTGCGCAGACGCAGCGGCGCGCGGAACGGTTGATAATTTAAAAAAACCTTACAGCCCCGAACGACGTACAGTGGATCAAAAAAGTATTTATACACCCAGTTTTCTTACAATAACTTTATTCGAAGGAATAATACATAAGTACAAATTGTGTCCATAAGTAATTTAGTACATACAGTATATATAATAAGTTACTTATGGACACAATTCGTACTTATGTATTATTCCTTCGAATAAAGTTATTGTAAGAAAACTGGGTGTATAAATACTTTTTTGATCCACTGTAACGTAATGTGACAAAGATATATTATTCTCGTGGACGAATTTGTAACCGCGGATTCATTCGATTTTGAAAAGTAATATAGCTGTGAACGTCATTGAAGATTAGGATCGTTGAGACAATTCTCTGATTGCGGTCGCTTAATTCACATCGATCAGTTGATGCCGCCGTTACATGCCGCAATGTTACACCTTGTTTTTTGTTTTATATGTATGTACATAACGGTCAGGTTGATGATTTATAAGACAAGAGTGCGTATTACGGTTTTAACGAGAGTCCGTTTCTCTCCCGAGTCACCGTCATTTTTGTAAATCGTGAATGGCGGGTACGATCGACAGACCCGAGGCGCGATTATCTCGTCGCAGCACGTCGTAAATCGCGCGAGACTACCAAAATTCGAAACGCGCGAAATCTCACGGCAGCGTGGCGATAATTAAAAAGATGGACTCGCGCAGCGCGGCGCGGCGTCGCGATGATTTAAGAGACGGCGGTGTGTCGTCGATTTAACGAGAATTCGTCTTCGGTCTCTCGCGGCTCCGTCATTTTCGTAAATCACTGATTCGAGATTCAATCTGGAGCCGAGCGTCGTGGGGCCCGCGCGTCAAGGTAAGCAAAAAGAGTATTATTGGATCATCGTTACCGTCATATCGATTTTCACCATAGCTCTCCTCGGGGCTATCATCGCCACGTCGTAAATTACACGTAATCTTAACCTCTAACTTCCTTCGTGATTGTATGTACGAAGGGAGAATTTATATGTAACACGCTTTCGTGAATATATTCCGCAATATAAATAAAACGTCAATAAAACACCAATATTATAATTAACGAGTATGAGAAATATAGAGCATGCAAAGTTATCATCATATCTAAATAATTTAAATAATACATTAAAAAAAAACAAAAGTTTTGTTTCACATTTATGTTTTATTATATCCTTTTTTTTATCAAGAGACACACGGTAGTGTTTCACGCCAACTGTAAGCGCTCGCAACACGGACAGCGAGACCGAAAGTGTCTCTATACCTCAGGCATCGAGTTGAGCTTACAATTAGATATTACAATTAGATATGAATGGTTATATCTAAAAAATGACTAAGCAGATAAAATTTTTAATAGGCTCAATCAAAACGCAAGTATTGTGTTACGCTGCGCAAGTGCAAGAAACTAATCTAATTGTAAGAAAAAGAGAAGATCTAGGAGGTACCGAATGACGATAAAATATCCATGTCCATGGGCATATAACCATATGTCATTTATTATATATCACTTTTACAAAATTAATTATCTATTCTCGATGATTTGACTTTCAAGAACGAAGAAATGCTTTGCAATTTTAAATTAATCGATGAAATTGATTTAGAACATAAGAAGAAAAAGTACAGTGTAACATTATTTTTAAAATACTTGTTGATATCCATAACTAGTTTATAATAACGAAATTATTCCAAATGTTCTAAATATTATATATACAGTTACAAAAGTGTTGGTATCGCCTTGATAATAAAATTTAATAGAGATGAATTTAAATAATGCCTCAATAATATATAAACGCGTCTGTTGTAAGAAAATTATTTTATAAAATAATGTTACTTTAGTCAAAATAAGAATTATAGAAAATAACATGTTACAGACAAAATTATTGTATAAAATAATGTTTGGTATCTGCGTAAAATGTTGCACAATATTATTAGCACTTTGAAATAAAAGCACAACTACTTTATCATTAACATTTTCCTCCGAATATAAGGCCAATAAGGCCACCTTAAGAGTTAATAAAAGTTGAAAAATTTGATATAATAAATATCAAAGACCAAACTACGATCGAGTAATTTAAAAACAAAGCTAACTGACTATTAGCAAGATTCAAACATCAATATTTATAACAATTAAAGTAATTTAAATCGACCTGACTGGCAATATATATAACGTCTTTCCGATATGAACATTGAAAAACTGTGAGCCAACTTGGTTTGTCGGATTCACACAGCACTTTTTTCAGATCAATATCGAGACATTATTAATTTCGACCATGGGTCAGTTGATGTAATTTCTAAATTAAATAGTTTTTATTCGTACCTGGTCACGACATTTCACATTCAAAAACTCTTATGCCCCTTACAAAAAAGTATTACTGACTAAATACTTAAAATCTCAGTGATTTAATACTGTCAATATTTATTTGGGAAATACTGGGAAAATACTGGTAGTGATAAATATTATAGGTAGTGATTAATACTACACAGAACTACTGGTGCTTAGTATTGAATTACTCACCAATATTTCGATTTCCGATATTTACCCGGCATAAAAAAAAAAATTTTTTTTTTTTCGAAATTTTATTATTATTTTATAACTAAATTTGTTTCTTAAGATGCAGTCTATAATTATAAATATTTTCTCGTATTTGAAAAACACTTACCTTGGTGGGATCGAACTCGGGACCTCTGGATCGTGAGCCAACTGCCTTACGTGGTAGACTACTTCTTAATTTGATGTAAGTGTTATATATAGTCTACATGTGTCATAACCAGCGCAAATATATAATTTTTCAAAAATCATCTTAAGAAACAAATTCAGTTTAAAAAGAGTAATAAAATTTTGAATTGAATATTAAAATGATATCCTCAGTACTATTTCAAAACTTGTACATTTTTATCAAGACGAATTAGTACAGACCTTCATATAAAATGTATTTGTGCCTTACTTTTATCTCTTTTCCTTAATATTATCAGGAATTACTTATTATAATGTTTCTATACAAATTGTAGTACTGGTCAGTGATTAATTTCACATGGAATATTCAGTTCAGTACTTGAGTATTAATATTAAAATACTGGCCAGTGATTTATTACACATGGAATCCTTGGTTCAGTACTTCAGTACTAACATTGAAATACTCATCAGTAATTCAACACAAGTATTTATTACACAAGTATTTTTCACCTAATATTAAATGCTTTCTCATCAGAAATTTAATACTAAGTATTCAATACTCGTCCTGTATTAAATACTACTTTCATAAATTACTGACCAGTAATAAAATACTATGCAATACTTGGATCACAGTGATTCAAGTACTAATAAATACTTAATTTTAGTATTATTAATACACAAAATAAGTATTTATTACTAACCAGCTAGTAATACTTTTTTGTAAGGGGCATACTACAAATCGCAAGATTGCCGTTACAAAGTTAAAATGTATCGAATAGATGCCTCAGAATCTCACTTGGATAAACGGCACAATATAAATGAAAATTCAGGATGTAAAGAAAGAACTGGAGATAATAACGCAAACAAAATAATACAACAACTTGTAAATGAAACAAATTATGCCGGTCCAAGTAATGATAATACATATTCCCGATCTCTTGGAAATCAAAAAGGTCAACAGGGGTAAGTATCTGAGTTATTATAGTCTTTTATTCTTCTTAAATTATTAATATATTTTATTGTGTACATCTAACATACAAAAAACTTAATATTTAACATTTAAAAATATAGAGACTGCATAATTTCAGTCGAATATTTAATGTGTGTCTTTTATAAATGTTATAATTATCCGAGTTGAATAATATTATTTGAACAAGTTTATATCAAATTTTGCTAACTATCTAAACATGCTTTAATTTATTTATTATCTGCGCAAATACGGAAATTAAATAATAATTGTGTTTAAACATTCCATTTTAAGAAATAGAATCAAGAATAGAATAATGTGAATAATAAAAGTCACAATTCAATGATCAAATAACATACATGACTGCAATATGATCATGTAATTCTAATTACATTAGTAGCTTTCTGATTTTTTAATTATTTAATCACTCTGTGTATACATGCAGGTCTAATATGGACAACAATGGACAATCCAGCAGTGGACAACAACAACCTAAATTTTACAATACACTTGGGGATTTCCCAGAATACATTTTGTAGTAGGGGAGCTAGCTCCATTTTTTCGTGATTATTTCGGTACTTATGAAATTTTTGTGGTGATTCATAATGTTATTCAATGATCAAAGCTTCGGGGACTGACAAAAAAGGGGGTCGCTTTGGGTGGTACAGCCACCCACTTGTGCAAAAAAAATTTTTTTTTTTTTCAAGTCATTTCGGTATGTCAGTCATTTTGCACCATAATTCTTTGATATATTCTATGACTATTAGCATAATTGACTGACAAAAAAGCGGGTTGCTTGTGGGTGGTAGGGCCGCCCAAAAGAGAAAAAAAGAAAAAAAGAAAAAAAAGTAGTCAAACAATCATATCGTGATTTTTAAATAATGTTATAGAATCGAGTGACGACCTTTCTGAGGATGAAGATGACCTAAATGATTGTGACAAATACGATGAAGAAGAAGATTCCTATTTTTTTTTATTTATTTTTTATGATCTTGATTCAATGCTATTTTTCATTACTTTTTCTGTTTTGATTATATAATGAATGACTGTAAAAAAAGATATTGGCTTCAGTTTACAATGTACTTTTAATTATTTATTTGAGTAATAAAAAGACAATAAGAATTAAAATGAGTCCTGATGACCATCAATGGTGAATTTAAAGAAGGAAAAAATTCATAAGTCACAAACTGTGGAATTTATAATATTTTATCATAAAATATTGTAAATTTATCATTTTATCATAAAATATTGTGAATTTATAATATTTTATCATAAAATATTGTAAATTCCACAGCTTGTGACTTATGAATTTTTTCCTTCTTCAAATTTACCATTGATGGTCCTCAGAACTCATTTTAATTCTTATTGTCTTTTTATTACTCAAATAAATAATTAAAAGTACATTGTAAACTGAAGCCAATATCTTTTTTTACAGTCATTTATTATATAATCAAAACAGAAAAAGTAATGAAAAATAGCATTGAATCAAGATCATAAAAAATAAATAAAAAAAAAACTAGGAATCTTCTTCTTCATCGTATTTGTCACAATCATTTAGGTCATCTTCATCCTCAGAAAGGTCGTCACTCGATTCTATAACATTATTTAAAAATCATGATATGATTGTTTGACTACTGATTTTTCTCTTTTTTTCTCTTAAACATAACGTAACAACGTAACGTAAACATTTTTGAGCGGTCCTACCACTCATAAGCGACCTATTTTTTTGTCAGTCAATTATCCTAATAGTCATAGAATATATCAAAGAATTATGGTGCAAAATGACTGACATACCAAAATGATTTGGGAAAAAAAAAAGACATTTTTGGGCGGCCCTACCACCCACAAGCGACCCGCTTTTTTGTCAGTCAATTATGCTAATAGTCATAGAATATATCCAAGAATTATGGTGCAAAATGACTGACATACCGAAATGACTTGAAAAAAAAAATTTTTTTACACAAGTGGGTGGCTATACCACCCAAAGCGACCTACTTTTTTGTCAGTCCCCGGAGCTTTGATCATTGAATAACATTCTGAATCACCACAAAAAGTTTCATAAGTACCAAAATAATCATGAAAAAATGGAGCTAGCCGCCCTACTATTGGGACTTTGATAATGTGCCAGAATACATTTTTATGTAATACTATATAGGAATAACAATAGTGATTGTTACATAACTTAAAACAATTTTATGATTTATATTACTGTTAATAAGATAATAGATATATAATTTATAAAAGCAGTTTATACATTCTTTTAAAATCAAAGAAATGTCAATTTATTACAATAAGACCGTGATTACAATACACGATTTACACATTCCTAATCTCTCATATCTATTATTTTGATGATTATTTATTTATACTAGACTGCGAAGATAGTTTTAACCAACTAAAATGTTACGAATTATCAAAAGACTTAATGTAGATCTATTCTTTCATTTGCATTTGCAGTCTTTTTATATTTCACGTTTTTCAGAAATTTGCATATTACAAACGTTAGTGTGAAATTCTCCGTTATATTTCATCTAACAATTATCTAAATTTGCTAATACTAATCGTATAAAATTTATTGTTAAAAATACATTTTCTTTATATGTAATTAGTAAACTAGTAAAAATGTATTAATCGCGGCGAATAATGAATTGTATAACAACATAATTTGTAGTATATGTAAAACGGATATACGAAATATAAATATAGTAAAGATAACAAAATTGTGTGTTAGAGATTGTTATTAAAGTTGCTGCAAGTACCATTAAATGTTTTGTTACTGACTTTCTGATTCTAATACCATTATATATATGATTTCGAGTTTTACAAAGTGTACTATGGCATAAATCTTGCACGCTAAAAATGCCGTATATCTCAAACAAATAGGATATACAAGATATCAAGCTAAACATCAAAGAATACAAGAGCTACGCATGATGTTGTATTTTGCTGCATTTTATCTTTTACTATTTCTCTACACTTAAATATCATGGCATAACCATTAAACCTTTTATACATTTCTTTACGATCATTTTACATAGGTTGTAATATATGATCGTGCTACTTACTACATTGAAAAATCGATTCAACTCACGACGGTTTCGTTAATATTAATAACAGTAAAGAACTGAAATTACAACACAATACTAATATGGCATAAAGGCACATAACGGAGTGATTGCGAGCAATAGTTATTTATATTACACGTGCGTGGAAAGTGGCCTATTGCGTGCGCGCCATCTGTTTCGACGAATGGCCGATTCCGCACGCGCGAGAGATTTCTCACTCGAAGCCGTGCGTGAATGAGATATTCTCGGGAATTTCTCGCGTGAGAAATTGGCTATTTGTCGCACAGATGGCGCGCGCGGAATGGGCCACTTTCCACGCACGTGTGATATATAGTTATTTGTGTAACAAGTGAGGTAAGATAAAAATTCCCGGATGCGGTTACCGCACGAGCCGAAGGCGAGTGCGTAAACTCCGCACCCGGGAATTTTCATACACTCCCTATTTTATGTTGCAAGTGCCTGGAAAGTGGTCTATCACGCACGCGTAGCGTGCGTAATGGGGCACTTTCCATGCACGTGTTGCATAAATATTTTTATTCCTTCTATTTTTTCTGACTTCTGCGGCGTAAATCCCCGCACGGCGTAAATATCGGAGTTACTCTTAGCACGTCTGTTGCAAGAAAATTATTTTGTGAAATAATGTTATTTTAGTCAAAATAAGAATTATGGGAGATACGATATTACAGACCAAATTATTTTATAAAATGACGTTTAGTATTCGTGAAATATGTTGCTCAGAATTATCAGCGAAATCAAAGCGCAAGTATTTTTTCAACATTTTCTCCCGAATATAAGGCCACTAAAGAACACATGGAAAAACGTAAGCAGTTAAATTTAAGCAAAAAGAAAATCGGCCAATTAATCGAGAATTGTGGAAAAGATATAAAGCTCAAATCACACGAAGTACGATTTCTTGAATGATTTAGCTGCTGCGCGTTAATTAAAAAAATTTTTTATAATCAAAAAGTTAAATCGACTTATATAGTTGATTTACTGTTTTAACAAAAACTGTGCTTTAAGACCGACAAAAAATCGGCGTACAGTGTTTATTGAGTTGGATAAGGTATACAAAATTCACACAGAAATATTATTAAACTATTATTTAACCAAGATCCTGACCGAATTAAGATAGCACTTCTATTATCTATTTAATTAGTCAGTGATGAACTATTTTCTTATACTCTAAAGCAATCGTACTTTTATTATGCGCATATATATGATACATACATAATATATTTTTACTAGTCACAAATATACAAGATGCAGACTCGTGGTTATTCACAAGACTTGCGATAGCCAAATCCACGAATAATTACCGGTACTTTGCGCGCGTTCGATTATAAAAGTATTTCATTCCATATTCCAAATAAAAATTCTATGCTCAGCTGAGTTTTCGGACTGATTGGTATACGGCCGCATTAATTCTCGTCGGAAAGAGACTCTCGATTCGATTTGCGTCGTTCGCTCGCTCACGCGCGCGAGATCGTGGCGAGGCATTAATCGAGAAAGGGTGGCCCCGACCGTGGACTTTCGGGACCTCGTGCGGATCCGTCCGGGCCCCATTGCTCCCCGGACATAGCATAAAACGCGCAAACGCCGCCATTAGTTACTGGCACGGTCGCGGAATGCCATCCGGTTGGAGCCTTATTAAGCCCATTACGTCTTAATTTATTTCCTTATTTAAAAAAAAGCGCGGGCACGGCCGCAGCCACGGTCGGGCTCCGGAGAGGAGTAATGATATAATTCTGCCGAAGCGTCTCGCGCGCACCATTCGCATATTCGGCCGTGTTGGTGGATACGTAATTCGACTGGAGGCTGCACGTGTGCATATATATACGATAAAGCTTGCATATGAACGTAGAGATCCTTACTTTTTCTTTCTCTCTCACTTTTTTCGCGCTTTTTTTCTTTCTCTTTCTCTCTTTTTTTTTCGGCAAATTCAAATAACGAATGCCCACGGCTGTTTCATGAGCCCTCTCGATTCGGGGAGAGAAGCGGCTTCGTCTTTAAATTCGACCTCCTTCGCAACTTGCTGTTCTAGCGAGCATTTAAAGTCATTTCTGCTCGAGAGACGCTTAACCTCTTGCATTCGGATTGTTTGTCATCGCGATATTAGCTGGCGTTGTATTATTTCGCAGGAAAAAAATTTATGCAGGGGTTCCAAGCCAAATTGGATTTCCAAACGCATGAATAATTAATGCGATTTTATAATTTTATGTAAATTCGCAATAAGACGCGATAAAGGCGGGATTGGACGATAAATTGTAGGCGTGAATCGCAACGTCAGTTTGAATTGTCACTTATAACATTCATTCGCTTTTATATGTGAAAAGTAATATTGCATCCCCGAAATATATCGACGGTTTGTAAAATCTATTTTTTATATTTACAAAGAAGGAGATTAAGTAAGTAATAGATATTAATATTAAGAAGATTAATCTCTTTATAACATCCTCATTTATAGCTTCTCTATCTCTTTCACAAATTCAAGCTCTTTCTCGGATAACAGGATAAGATCGGCGAGCTCGCGGAATGCAAACGCACCGTCCAGGTTTTATGCAATCGCGCGCGCAGGGAAACATCCCCGCCCGTGGTGTCGTTCACACCTGCGGTTTACGCCCTCGGTGGGAAAGGTTACACCTCCCACCGAGGTTTCCTGTATACCCTGTACCCGCGGCCTTGTTTGCAATTCGCCGCGTAGCGTTGCCGTTATTAGCGTAAACCCAAAGTTAGCCGCAATTGCGCTGGTAATTTGCGCGTTTGCCCGTCCAGTGCCGCCGAGTGGAATTGCGGTGTCGCGTTACCCTGCACGATAATGCGCGACGCACCGTAAAACATTCACCGACGCTCCTCCACATGCGCGTGTTTGCCCGACGCGCGAAAAATCGCGGTAATAACGTGAGAGAATCGGACGTATAATATATATACGTACGTCAGCGCATCGCCGCGTGAAACGGGGCGCAAAGAGATTTAAGTGTCGACAATTGCGTCCACTTCTAGAACTCTGACTGTTCGTGAATGGCACGCCAATCTCGTTGATGATGCCGAACGCTCCTTTAATAAATTTCGATAAACAATCGCGTTTCTTCAATTAAAAACGAACAGTCTGTGACAAGAGTAATTTATACTCTTTATAATTATACGTAATATTAAGCAATAATTTGGTAATTACCGTAAAAAGTCGGTTCGAAAATAATACAACTATCAATTCTCTTTGATGGTTTCAAAAATTGTAACGGTTCATGATTGATAGTAAGGAATCGTAGTAATTTATACCGCTTCTAGCATAAATAAAAATTTCTTAGCAATTGCTGTCGGCATATTTTACTATGATAATCCAAACTGGTCGAGGCGTGCTTTCGAGGTCAAATAACTTCGAGCACTGAACGATTTCAAGTCATTCGTCACGATGACGAGTGATCCGCGACGCCCTCGAATCGGGAAGCCAGTCTAATTTGAGCATTGTCCGCCGGTGGCTTCTTGAAATTAAGCGTCATTGTTTAAGAGTGAATTCATCTTGATTGTCGATGACTAATGTCTCGCGGCAGCCACGCTGAGTGCCGCGAGGATGGATCGAGGGTGTCCAGGAGTCGTGGCTGGAATGGCGGTCGGCAGCACGGGGGAGGGGGGAGGGGGAGAAAAAGTAGGGGGCAAAAGAAACGGGCAGGCGCACCAAAGACGGCGAAGACGAAGAAGAAGTGCCCACCGCCACGTGAGAGAGCTCTTTAACGAGCATCATCAATAACGCGTACCGACGTTGAAGAGAAAACAAAAAGGCGCTTGGAGAGTCACGCTCTCTGGACAGCGCGTCGCTCGCTATAGATACCGGTAAATGGTGTTAATTAGTAAATTTGATTTAAACCCAAATGGAGCGACCGGATAGGCGGACAAGTGTTGCGCGATGATGTACGATCTCTGTGAAATGTTCAGTTGAGGCGCCTTTGTGATCATCCCCTTTGATGGGGATTGAGAAGTTCGTGAAGTATAACACTATATCACTATCCGCATTCGCTTCTTCTTCGCCTGAATCTTCTCGCTACACATTTACATATGTAGAAGTATCATACAACCGTTTACCACCAAATTACATTGATTTTAAATAAAATATGTAACTTTCTTAACATATTTCTTTATTAGTCTACGTTAGACTTCGAAAAAATAGTATAAGTTTTTGCAATAACGATTTGACACAATATTCTCTGATGTGTATGAAATTATTTTATTTCAATTTTGAAAAAGAAATCTTTGTCCTATTTTCCTAATTACTTTGGGATCCTATTGAGTTACAGAAGATTAATCTAAACTGAATTAAATGCTAATTTCTCGTGTATGCGCCAGCACGATGAAAGACGCGTGCAAAGTTCAAAGTTTCACGGCACCGCGTACTCAACATTGATACACCTGCAGAAAATTGAACTGCTGGTTTTATTCCGCGATGGATCCTTCGTGGGATGGGTTTGAATTTCGGTAATGACCCGTTTGCTACCGTAGGAGAAGAGATACGGATGAAGAGAAGGAGGAAGCGGTGGTGGTGAGGAAGAGCTTGAAGGATAGAATGATGGGAAGGAAATAAGAGGGGGAGGAGAAGCGAGGAGATCAGGTCGACACCGACGGGGGCAGGAAGGCGAGGGCCCATTAATCGGAGGGCATTATCTCAATCACGTAAAACGGCAAAATTGCATTTACCTTTTTAAATGAATATTTGGCGGGAGACGCGCCGCTCACCGGCGCGGCGCGCTGCAGCCGCCCGCTAAGTTAATTTACCGAGGAATGCCGGGTAACGCCCTGTTCAACCTACCGGCAGCTGGACAAGTATTGTCCCGCCCCTGTGCAACCATAAGCGCGAGATACGCGTCGGCGGCGACGTGGAAAAAAAGGGATTCGTCGGGATGCTGCGCGAATTGTGACTGGCTCTGGTAGACAATTCGCGGATTCGGTATTCGCCTCGTCTCTTACAAGCGAGAGTTTGCATATTATTTTCGGCTTAAATAGATTTGGCAATGATACCTCAGGGTCTATCCAGACAAACTTGCATACCGCATAAACATGAGCGTAATAAAATTGCTTGGTCCATATACATGTGCATAAGGAAATAGACCAATCCATTTCTTTATGCGTGTGCTTGTGCACTTATGCAAGTTTGGATAGACTCTAGATTTGGAAATAGCTTACAGGTAGACGTAAAAATAGTCATTTCTAAGTGTTAAGGGAGTTGTAACATTCTTGAATAAATATCTGTATTTATACATTGCGCTCACATTCAAAATTATTACATTCCTCGTCATTATTTCTCGAGGACGATAACAGTTTTGTTGATTAACGCGGAACGTAGCTGAAACTTAATCATATATTCATGATACGAAATCCTCATTCAACCTTTAAAGATTCATTATCGCAGTAATTCAGACGAGGCAAGAAAGCTACCGCTAGCTGTGCGCTCTTGATCGAACATCATCAATGAATACTACAGAGATCCTGAGCGACGCGGTTTAATTTACCGGACGGATATTGCAACATACTCCGTGTACTCCGAGTAATTGACACTTTCTCTTGGCGGTTACCAATCTCACGGAGCGATCGAGATCGACGTAGCCCGTAGCCCGTTCGCTTGAGAATGACGGAGCCCGAATATAAACCGGACCCCGTCGGCGGATCGTCGCGTCGCCGCTAACAGATTCCCGGGGCCCGATCGTGATACCCCTGCCTCCCGCCTTCCGCGCTTCTATCTCTGTATCTGATAATTGGAGCGGTAATTACGCGGTGATTAACAGAGATAGCTCCCGCGCATCGTACGAGAGCCTCTGTCTTCTTTCTCTTCTTCCTCCTCCTTCTTTTCCTCCTCCTCCTCCTCCCTTCTCAGTTGTTCATTGCCTCCACTGTTGCGTCCTCCTGCACAGATCGTCCCTTCCTCTCTTGGATCCCCCGGTTAGGAAGATCAAAGATCAAAGATAGCCCCGTGCGCGAGCACGTTGAGTTATCTCTTTCTTTCTTTGTAATTTCGCCGCGCTCCTCATTTCTGCTTTCTGATCCGTTGGACTCGACCCGTGCTTTTTCTCTTTCTTCGCTTTCTCTATCCTTTTCTCATCATGCATAATATACTGCTATGCTGTGCGTGTAACAAACCACAAATGACAAAATCTGAATTGACCTTAACGTTAGGCGTTTGCGATATAAAAGAAGTTATTTTTTAATTTGTGTGAAAATAAAAACAGTTTACATAAATCTAACTTTATTGAAATCGAAAAAAAATAAGAAAGAATATTGTGAGATTAAAGTAGAATTTTTGTATCTTTATATTTCGTAGCAGAAGAAAAATGAAAGCATTATTTAACTAGCTTCTTAATAATTTACCCCTTTTTCTGCTATATTGCCGCTATGTATATTATATATTGTTACTCTATTGAACAGTTTTTTTTCTCCATCTAACTCTTCTGAGTAGAAACGTTTAAGTGAAGAAAAGAGAAAATGTTTGATGATCCACCATCCTGCCGTCCGGCGCGTTCACGAAACAGGGGTGGTAGCTGGCCCCACAAAGTATTCGAGCTAGCTGCGCCAGCCAGGTAAAAACGGAATTGCTTAACCAAACGGGCGTGGCCGTAACTTGACCAGTCGAGTAACCCCTAAACGTCCAGTTAATTAGAGCTCGACTCTCTCTTTTCCCCGGACTCTCCTCGTTCTCTCCCTCCACCCTCCCTGCCCCCTCGCTCCTTGCCGCTCCCTCCCACGATCGCGGGGCCTCCTAATAACGCGGGCCAGCCGTAATGAGGAGTAAACTAATTATTGGATGCTAGTTGGGCAGGACGATATTTCACGTTCTCGCTGACAGCAGGGCAGGAGCAACAAGGATGCCGGTGCGCGTGTTCCCGCGCGGAAAGAGAAGGAAATAGAGAAAGGGAGACGGAGACCCCGTGAGGGAGCGCCGCGCCGCGCGCTCGTAAACAGGTTAAAATGATGCCTAGGCGTTTTAGCAATTTTGAGAGTGAGAGAGGAAACGGCGCGGCGGATTCCTATACCACGGACTGTCTATCTCGCGGACATGAACGCTGAGCGTTTCGCACGATGCAACGGCGTAACCGAATGAGAGTGAGCTTGACGCATTCAACGTTTAAACGCACTCGCCGTCTTTTACGCAGAAATTTTTCTTCCCCTCGTGGCATGACCCTGTTACTTTGTCATAAGTGGAAACCTACGGTTTCGCTTATTAAAATTGTTAAATATTCCCAACGTTGGTAGCTTTGATGAATTTTACACTTTCTCGAGAAATTTCCCACTCTCTGATTACGCCAGTGCCTAAAGGGCATAATGCGCAAATAGTTGTGCGAGTGCGTCATAAATACAGAAATAAATCGCTGTATTGACGATCGTTGCATTCGGAAGCTATTCTACGATACTTTGCGGGGTAACGATCTCGGAATGTATATTCTCCGTACGACATTATTGCGGTCGTAGCTGGGGTAATCTACGGTCCGAGTTTGTATATTTCTTAAGTATAATAATATATTTTGTATTTTTACAAATCGACAAACTTCCCTATGGCTGAAAACATGAAGTTAAACGGTTTTGTACAGGACTCACATAGGTCAACGATTATCAGTGATCCGTATCGTGTATGTACGATATACATAAAATATCTTAAAACTATAATACCGCTACTTCGGCTATGGATTCTATCAATTTGACACGGATTTTCGGCAAAATTCAAGTAAACGTCATTTTATATATTTAACGTTATATATATTTCTTAATTTTAAGTTATATAAATTTAGTAAAATAAATGTTGTTTGAAATGGGGATGGAAGATTATATGTTCCAAAAGCAAAAAAAAAATTATAAGTTTTTTAAACGATTTTGTAACTTGGAAGCCATCACGTAACGCATATATAATTGAACGAAACGATATCTTTCTTAATTCTTCATGTAACATTTCTCTATAATTTTTGATAGTAATATTCCTGAGAATATTTATACATTTATACTATAGCTAGTATAGCTCCTTTGATTTATGGCCATGAATTTTTACTGCCTAATCTCCCTTTGAAGAGGATCATCCTCCATAAAAGTCACTGGCGGTGACGCCGCGCTTGTAATCTGTCTTGACGAAAGCACGCGGTTCGATAAATTAATTTTATCGTTGCTCGCAGTCGCTCCTCTCCTCAAGAGTCTCCTCTCTTCCTTCACACCCGTAATCGTGTCCACGGCTGTCCTGTTCTTTGGACAGTCGAGAAGACGTCGACAATAATGTCACCGGTACGGGCAATACAGTCGGTTTCGACGAGAAGTATAAGGAATGCGTCGAACGACTTGGGCCCAAGCTCGAGAGATGAAATATCGCGCGGAACGGATCCAATAGGTCGGTCTAATAGGAATAAACAATGTTATGAATTTAAACGGCCCAGCTTGGCGCCACTATAACCTTATATTATCAAATTACGGGGGCCCTGTGTATCGAGGCCCCGCGAGGTGCACGCCTCGCGCGACCAGGATGCGCTATAAAGTCGAATGTTAACGGTAGGAACCCACCATTCCCGTCGTTCTTTTAGAACCTATTCGCAATGCTCTACGGGGGGGCTTGCTTCGTTCCAACCCGGGGTCCAAGAACGACGATAAAGAGGGCTACAGAACGACGATTTCCATAGGCACGCCTTTAAACGTGCGACGACGGCAACGGGAGTAATCGCTACGAATTATTCGTGACTGTCGCGAACGGTTTTCGCGATGCCGTGCTATAAAGTTTCGTTGGCATTGTAGCACACAAGATTGCAACAACGTGACATTTCAATTTCAATAATATAGCTGGATAACATTTTCAAACGTTACTGAAAGAAATTTGAATACAAGTTTTCATAGAATTATGTAAATAATTTCATAAATGTAATGTACATATAATATAATTGTATTGAAATTTATTTGATTTACAATACACATAGATACAACATTAACAATAATTTATATTAACTCGGGAACGGGCGGCAGTGTGGTCTAGTGGTAGAGCGCCAGACTCGTAATCTGAGGAACCATGCAGGTTCGAGTCCACTAGAGTCATGTATGTAAACATGGAAAGTTTTTTCCGAAAGCTGCGCCCTCCGTGCAAGATAGGCTCTTGTGCGGAGCAAACTGGGCTCCGTCTTTCGGAAAGCGACGTTAAGCCGTTGGTCCAAAGGGTTAAGTGAGAGGAGAAGGATAGTATTGGATGAGAATTGAATAAAGGGTTGGGAACGTCCCTACAAAACGTCTTGCAACCCTGAGGGGAGTCAATAAACGTATTTATTAACTCGGGAACGGACGCCTGGCGTGATTTTTACTCGCCAGTTATTGAAGCTAACGTCATAGTAATTTTAATATGCTACTATCGTTCTTTTAATATCTTTTGGTTTCTCCTTACTTTTTTCAAATAATGTTGAGTAAATCTATACACATATTGTTTTCAAATACTAATAAATTATAGAATAATAAAAAATATGTGATTAATAACAATAACTTTTAATTGGGATGTAAAAATTATCTCAAATCAGGTGCCCATTCTTGGATTAACTATAAGCTTTTTTTTACAGTCTTTTTTACCATCGACTCGCAAGGCGTACATTTTCGCCCTAAGTCCAACGAATTTGGTCATAATGGCACCGTTGTTTTCGTCCTTCATCAGTCCCGGTACTTTTTTTTATTGACGAGTGGCATAGCATAAGCGTTATCTACCGCGTAATCACTCGTGTCGAACCTGACTATATCACGTTTCATGTTCTCGTACGCGTCGTCGCATTCGATATGATAAATCAGACTGTCCGTGTCGGTATACATGATTCTATACACGAGTCGCGGTACAGGGGAGACATGTACTCGTGGTGAAATTCGTATAGGCACACCTTGGTTTGTCGAATTTCACCTCGAATTTGCGCAGTTCGACGGCTATCAGATTTTCCGAAAACACGCTTCTGCTGTGGAAATTCGGTCGCGCGATTATTGCCTCCGCGCCGTATCGTCCGTCCGACTTCGTCAGTAATTTTACATCGACGTGATTGCGTACATTCTCCATTGTTTTCCCAAAAACTGCGTTATTCATTAATTTATATAAAGTTTTTTCGAACTTATTTTTGGCCAATGTTCCAAATTTTGTATTGAGTTCGATGTAAGAACGGAGCCACGCAGATTGAGCAAATTGTAATACGCGATGTATTTTTGTGCACTGCATCTGCACTGCTGCAGATTGCGATAATGGATGACATAACGCTCCTTATCGTGCAGTGTGGCGAGAAGTTTGTCCTGCCGTTTGCCGGGCGGTTTATCGCGCATCGGACAGAACGGTAGGTCAGTGTGCGCGTCGTGTTTATCCTGCGGATATTATAATCGAGATCGACCTCGAAAATATAGCCCGTAGGCGAATCCAAAGCGATCGCGCTAAAGTCGAAATTTGACGCGTCTTCGACCCATCGAAACTCCGCGTATAGGCCAGTCAAATTAGACATTCTGGTATGAAAGTGATCCGAACTTTTTTATTCCTTTTTAGGCGTGTTGGGGGTGTTTAGTAAAGCTTATTTTTGAGTTGTCGTATCATGAGACTCAGAGCTTTTTGAGGGGGGGGAGGGGAACTAATTTTTGACGAATTGGAACGAGTCACCGCTCATTTTCTTAGTTTTTTCAAGCCCTACAACTTTCTCAGGAGCGAAAAAGTGCTATCTATTAATCGAAACGAGATAAATGCAAAAAACCGCGAAAATATTTTTCGGGGGAACCAAAATTTTCGTTTTTTTGCAATAACTCGGCGAATGTTGATAAAAAATGAATGACTAACCCCTCATTTTGTAGCTGAAGAACAAAGGTACATAATATTGCTGAGGTCGGTCGGCGGGGCATAGATGCAGAAAATTATAACGAACATGTGATTTTCGAAAGTGTCTTTGTTAAATCTTATTCACCTTGAAACTTGTTTGCTAGTTAGTTTTTAATAGATAATTTATGAAAAAACGTTTCTTACATCTGGCAAGCGGGACAAAATTGTTCTTACAGGTTGTAAACAATGTAATATTTTACGAGGGTGATGTCAAATATTATTCACTTTGAAATTTATATGAGAGGTAAGTTTGAACTATAAATAATACGAAAAAAAAATTCTTACGGCTTGAACGCGGACCAAACGAGTTTTTACACTGCTTTGAAACTAAAAATTAAGAGCGCCCACGACGCTCTTTTGCTGCAGTGCGCACACGGTAATTTTCCTTTAATGTAGTATGTTAGTATATAAATCGGGTTTGTCACTTACGAACATGCAAAATAGATGGACATGCAATAAAATGTGGAATAATTTTTCATTGTATATTATTCATTCTTTTTATTAAAGTAATACGTATAATGTATAAAATCAAATATTCTGAATCTCATCGTCACTGTCTGAACCCTCAGAGGAGAAGTTCAAATTGATATCTGAATAATTTAATTCTAAATAATAATAATAATAATAATAATAATAATAATAATAATAATAATAATAATTTAAATCTTTTCAAATTTTGGATGTATGTTATCATCTCAAAATTTATTTGGCATAGGGGTGTCGACAAAGTTACAATTTTAGTCCTTTGATTTTTTACTTGCAATAACGTGAGATTTTTTATTTTTATCGAAGTAGTTTCATGAAAAGAGGGTTTTTAACTATCCAGTACACTTTTTTTCTTATTAAAAAACTATACATACCTTTGCTATGCAGCTGAAATTGATATTTTTATTTAAAAGAAGTATCAACCAGGTTACGAATATGTAGTATGAATATAAATTTATATTAATCATAGCGAGTTTAATAGAAAATTACTATATTTTGTATTGTTCATCTATTTTGCATGTTCATAAGTGACAAATCCGATTTATATACTAACATTAGAGGAAAATTACCATGTGCGCACTGCAGCAAAAGGTAGTTTTCCGGTCCTTATACTAGAGAAAATCGATTTTCTATAGATTTTTTTGAAACTGCGAATATACGTTAATTTTTAGGTATGCTTTATGCGTGGTATAAATTTCAGTACCTCTTTCGGTATAAACAATCAAGATACTGAGCCTCAAAGTTTCAACTTTTACTAATGAAAAAGTTTTCCAGGTCAGCTAAGAGATACGAGGTTGGCCAAAAGAGGACCAAAGTTGCTCCTCTCGTCGAGTTCTATAAGGAAAAAATCCCAAAATTAAAAAAAAATTTAATATTTTTGTGGTAAAAATTGAAACTTTGAGGCTCAGTATCTTGATTTTTTATACCGGAAGAGGTACTGAAATTTATACCACGCATAAAGTACACCTAAATTAACGTATATTCACAGTTTCAAGAAAATCTATAGAAAATCGATTTTCTCTAGTATAAGGACCGGAGAACTACCTTAATTTTTACATTGTTTACAACCTGTAAGAACAATTTTGTCCCGCTTGCCAGGTGTAAGAAACGTTTTTTCATATATTATTTATTAAAAACTAACTAGCAAATAAGTTTCAAGGTGAATAAAATTTGATACACCTTCTGCTTTTTTTTCCACTCCCCCACAGGGTTTGTCCCACCCTCCAGGTGTAAGAAATGACTTTTCAATATTAGAAGGATGTACTCTATCAAATATATTCTTATATATATATATATATATATAAGGTTTCCCGGTGAATAAGATTTGACACAAATTTTGTGTTACGGGCTCCCGGTCTACGAGTGATTTTCGTTGCACATCTGTCGATTTTCCATCTCGATCTTCTTCTTCACGCAAAGCACTGACGATATCATCTAATAAATGGTAACCATAGAATAAATGGCCTATGTATATAAAGTCATCGCTTTCTTCGATTTCATCGATTTCACTTTTATAGTCCAGTGACCACGAGCGATTATTGTCAAGCGTCATTTCTTCTTGCTCACTGTTATGAAAAAATAAAAATGTTCACGTCGCGAAAGCTAATGTTTTTTTCGTCGACATTCGCCGTAATCCTTAATCATCGGAGCGGGGCCCTCGATGTGTGTTTGCTGCCACGGTTGATTGTAATGTTCGTCACAGCGACGATAGGTCTGAACCTCCAAATCCACCTTGATATGCTCCGGAAGCTTGTCCCACACGTAGTGGACGTGATTGCCGCACATTTGCAAAAAAAACGGTTCTCGGCATGAATTGCAGCTGTTCAGCGTTAAAATCGCGAATGTCGGAAGGTCTCGACAGCAGGACGAACATATTTGCGACTGAGCGATAAAAAAATCTCTTTTACAGAGCACTTGCACGTGATAATGCTCAACCGTACAATAACGAATAAACCTCGATACTTTTCAATCGATGTATCACTCTCAAATCATCTACTGCGGCTCGACGCGCTTCATCCCTCGTTATATACCCTTTGCCCTCTCTCTCGCTCCAAATGATTTTTGAAAGATCATTTCTTCCTTTGTTTTACGTACTGCGTCGTAAAAAATAGTGCGAAATTGTTTAGTCTACGCGATAACACCCCCTTTTCCTAGAAAAATTTGTTTACGACGAACATGTTTCGACAAGTTCGATGCGTTATCGGGTTGATCATAGTCGATGACGTCATTTCTTCCTTTGTTTTTTACGTACTGCGTAGATTGTTTTTTTAAGTATAAATCATACTATATTTTCTTTGCGCGCATTTCCATTCGAGCCGTACCTATATGCGACGTCCGCCGGAGCATCGGCGCCTCGCTTCTATGTTACGGTATGCGATATTTGTTTGTAAATTCAAGCAGCCGGACTTCTAGCAGACGTCGGCGCTCGCCCTTGTAGCGCGAGACGTATTTTATCTTACTTTTCGCTGGAAGCGACTATCAGTTTTATACACCGCCATTATAATTTTCTCTGACGACTTCTCCGTTCTGCAACCGTCATTGAATTCAGTCTCGTCGTGGTTGCGCAAAGTGGTTTACGTGTTTTTTTTTACGAGTTTTTTTTGCGGCCTATACTAACTACTGGTCATATTCAGTACTACACGCTCCGTGATACCGAGCAGATATACACATCAAGAGACACGGTAGTGTCTCGTGCCAATATAATGTCGTCAAAGCGGATGTGGAAGCATTTTACAACATTAAACGATAATGAAGTAAAATGTAAGCATTGTACAAGTGATACCATTATTAAGAGAAAATTTTCCACTGCAAAAAATCACTTAATTGAACTTCATTATACGCATATTGAAGAAGATGTGGAAAAATGGGAAAACGACACCTACCCACTTTGGCGGCATTTCTCAAGAAAAGACTGGTATATTGCACGTTGCAATATACCTCTTTGTGGAACTTTAGTTAAGAGTGCAAATAGACAAGTTATAGAAGGACATTTAAATCGTTGGCATAAAAAAGAAGTAGCTGCAATACAAAAAGAAATTACTCGTACCTGGTCGCGACATTTCACATTCGAAGACTCTTATGCAACCTGCAAATTGCAAGATTGCCGTAACAAAATTAAAATGTATCGAATAGATGTCTTAAAATTTCACTTGCAATTTTTTCATAATATAAATAAATACTCAGGATGTGAAAAAAGAACTGGAGATAATAACGCAGATGAAATGATACAACAATCTGTTGATGAAACAAGTTATGCCGGTCCTAGTTCTCATGATAATACACATCCCCAATCTCTTGGAAATCAAGAAGATGGTCGAATAATACAACAACCTATATATGAAATCACATTCCCAATCTCTTGGAAATCGAGAAGGTCAACAAAGGTAAACATCTAAAATATTAGTCTTTTACTTATCCTGAATTAATATATTTTATTGTATACAACATATAGAAAATTTAATATCTAACATTTAAGAAAATATAAACACTGTCATATAAACATCAGTCTAATATTTAACGTATGTCTTTTATAAGTGTTATAATTATTTGAGTTAAACAATGTTATTTGAACAAGCTTATATCAAGTTTTGTTAATTCAAGTATGCTGTCACTTATTTATTATCTAATAGTCAGTGATTGATAGATACTCTCATAAGCAAGTAACTGTGCAAGTATAACGGAATTTAAATAAGAATTGCGTTTAAACATTCCATTTTAAGATATGTTAATAATAAGAGTCACAATTCAATAATCAAATAACATACATGACTGCAAAATATGATCTTATAATTTTAATTTCAATAGTACTTTTTCGATTTTCTAATCACTCTGTGTATACATGCATGTCCTATTGTAGCGGACAACAATCATCTAGTTCGCCTTGTCAAATCTGGAGGCCATTTTAAATGTAACATCAGCAGGACCAACATTCTTGACAAAGATATTGGAATATATCGATAAATGTACATGACGAGGAGTTATATTTTGCACTGTTATATAACATTAATCATCTTACGAATATAATTTACTAATTTCTTTATTAATATTTACTATTTAAGTATTGCCTTTTTTTATATTAATATACTAATTCATTTATATATCTTATATAACGTTTCATGTAATTTAAAAAAACATATTAGTGTTACAACAAGTATATACATATATATATTAAAATTGTAGAATATATTCTGATATTATAATATTAACAATATTTAGAATAAACTACAATTCTTAGTCATGTTCTGGATTTATAATTATTTGGATATTTGAATATTAGTATTCGTATTCTCTAATATTAAAATTCGAATATATTTATAATTCTAGTCTAAACGTAATATCTATTTTATGTAAAATAAATTATTATCTATAGAATTTGTAGAAATAATCTTTAAATATACTACACCTAATAATAATATAATTCTTACACACAAGATTGTTATTGAAATATGCTTTAGTAAATATTGTTTATATTTGTTCAACACTGATATATGGAAATTAATCGTAAAATAAAAAATAGACACATTAATTAAAAGGATTATAGATATTTAAGAAAATTATTTTATATATTTGATCAAACTCATAATTAATTAAGAAAACATATTACAATATGTAATTTATATATTCTTGATCTGTAACGTTAATCACTTTGATAATTATACTAGATGGTGAAATATTAGTCATTCTTAACTATCTAATATGTTATAAATTTTCAAAAGACTTAATGTGGATCTATTTTTTTATTTTTAATTGCAGTTTTTTATTTACATTTTATTTACGTTTTTGAGAAACTTGCGTAACACAAATATTAACGCAAAATTTTTTGGTATATCTAAAAATTAAATTTGCTAGTACTAATCATAAAATTATAAAATTAAAAATTGTTATTAATACATTAAAGGACATTCTCTACATGTAATTAGTAAACTAGTAAAAATATATCAATTACAGCAATTAATAAATTACATAACAACATAATTTGTAGGATATGTTAAACGGATATGCGAAATGTATAACGAAATTTTGTATTAAAGATTGTTATTAAAGTTTCTGCAAGTATCATTAAATGTTATTTTTCCAGTTCTAAAATATCATTATCTAGGCAGCTCTTACATAAATCTCTAGCTACTTCAATATACAAGTATGAGCTTATATTCCTATAGTATAGAATGTATCATCCAAAAATTATTATTTTATTTTAATAAAAAAAAGCGTTAAATGCACGCGCCAGTGCGATAAACTGTTATACATTAAATAAGTAAATATACACGTTAGAACATAGTTATGAAAATAGACCACCTAATTTTTTAAATCCTATTTTCTCATTTTATAATATTCTAACAAATTATTTTATTACAGTAAAAAGTGATGCTTACATTTTTAATTTGTGTTGGAAATTGAATTGATAACACATAAGCGGTTTTAACATTGGTGTCCGCATAATAAGAGTAAGCGTATGAAACTTACTCAATGTCAATGGTTAACTGATTTCAGCTCTGGACAATTTCAAATCATCAGACGTAGACTTATGCAAATGAGTTTATTTAACTCGAATTATATATACATATGTATATGTATAGTGTATAGTCGCGCCGCGTTAATCGTCATTCGCCAAGCATATCAAATCGAGCACATTTACGCTCATATTCGATCCTCAAATCGCATGTATCTCACTATCTCACGATAATTAACTCGAACAAAACTTTGTAAGAAGTTTCTCGGGGACCATCAAGCGACAACGGGGATATCGTTGCCTGTAGAATATTAAGAGACACTCAGAGGGCCCACCGCTTTATGAATATCGAATGAGAACGCGCGAGGGACTATCGCGGGAAAAGCTTTCGGTTTCATAATAAATTGAGATCGGAGAAAGAAAGAAGACGAAAAAGGGATCTTTAAGGAACTGGGGAAGAGCAGGAGGAAGAGGAGGACGCGATCTGTTCGGTAAAACAGTCGACTGGCTGCCGATCGTTAACGAGTAAAGAATGGTAATATTATGCTTGGCGGATACGAGAGGATCGGGGTTTCACGCACCCCAAATCGAGGGCGGGGACAACACAAATCAGGACGGGACAGTCGGATCGCCGTGGATGGATTAATTATTGGTTATGGGACCTCGTTTGTCGTTATCTGTCTCGTTCGAGATCGCTGAAATTCTATAAATAATTTTAACTGAATGACAAACCTGCGTTTGACTCGTGGGCCTTATATATATGTATACAAGATGAGGCACTTAAAATGTGACAAATTAATATCTCCAAAAAGGTACTGGTCTTGAAACAAAACGCTTCGAACGTTTGCAGAATTTTACTATTTTTAGTAATAGTATATAATATATAATGATTTTATTATATATAAAAAATGATTTACCTTATTATTATATTTATAATTTCAATATATATAGTTCATGTATCTGTAAAAGAAAAATTTTGAAACATTTATTATTTTTCACGATATATTTGTAACAATACTATATCGATTACTATTCTCTTAAAAATATAGCGGTAATGCAGCAGTAATCTTCAACTTTCAATAATACATACAATAATACATTCATATATATTTAGTTTATGATTCGATCTCGCCTATTCCTAGCGAGGTCAAGTTGCCAGGAGTCGGTTCATCAAGTCGGATCGGCCGGACGGGACGGTCGATTCCTTCAGACACGCCCCGAGAAAGAGATCGCGTAGCGGGGCTCGATGGGAATTTTAATTTAATTAAGACAGACCCGTTATTAAGAGGCACGTCCG
This sequence comes from Temnothorax longispinosus, assembly GCF_030848805.1. Classification (NCBI taxonomy): domain Eukaryota; kingdom Metazoa; phylum Arthropoda; class Insecta; order Hymenoptera; family Formicidae; genus Temnothorax; species Temnothorax longispinosus. Next base: position 10,748,023 of record NC_092359.1, on the reverse strand, counting down.
GCTAGTTGATTAGAATTCCTCCGAGGCCGTCCGGGATCGTAAGTCACTCGCGGATTAGTAATAGACAGCTTGCAGGAAGGCACGGTAGACTTAATTTATGCTCAGATGTGAGATTAACTTAAGCTATTTTCCATAATTGTTACATGTGATATTACTGTGTACAGAGACTTCTTATATACCGTTATATACCTATATATACCATTTCCAACTGATCGATTTGCAAGATCCAAGTATCAGCAACTCGGTTTTTTGCGCGACTTCTTAAATCTTTTTTATTTTTTCTGTCTTAATTGATATTTAGGAATATTTATTGCCTTCAAGTCGTTACCAGATAATTAGAAGTTCCGATCCTTCAAAACCTCCAATAATTGCGATATCACTCGTCAGGAACTTCGAGTCACCGCAAACCGACCGGTACATTGTTATCTTCGTTGCAATATAAAAACGATATGTGAACTTCCCTCAAACTTAATTTACTACTTAATTATCGTTTTGATTAATAATGATTATTGGTCGATACTTTTTCACATGTTTTATCTTGTATATCGACTAATTAATGACAGTAGAACAAATTAAGAAAATGTTTATTTGATATATTGATAACTATTCGATACTCATTTAAGTTTCCGTAAAATTTGTAGCAATTTAATATATTTGAGACGGAGTATTGATGATATTCTTCGAGTGCCTATCAAACGCTCCATAAAAGTAACAACATCGCGAGGCAGAATTTTAAAAGAAAATTTGTAATATTTTTTAAAGACAAATATCTTTTAGGACCACCTCTTAGGACCACCGCTATTTTCGCGTGCGGGGTTAATCGATTCCAATACCTTGCCGGACCACGAAGTTCCACGCGAAACGGAAAGTAGGAAAAAAAAAGGAATAAGACAGGCAGATGTAGAATTAGCCCGCGTGACGGGAAGAGAAGATTCCAAATAATTTTATCCAATTATACTTTAACGACCAGTTCTCCATTGACCGGCCTGACAAAATCCCAATGTCCCGTGGCAAAATAGTAGAGAGAAAGAGAGAAAGAGGGAAGGCAATGCAATTAACATAACAACAAGCACGATACTCAAATAATTCTCACTCCGTCCGAAACGCGCGCTTCAACGAACAATAACATGCGCGCTCGGGGGACTCTCGTTTTATTTATGTGTTTGGTGAGGCGACATGGCGTGTGGGTGTCGAAGCCCGGTGAGCACCACAGGAGCTCGCAGCGGCAACGCGCAGCGCGCGCCCGTGGACGAGCGGTATAATCCTGGTATCGTGAACCGAATCGGCGCCAAGAGATCCAGCGTAACAGCGAAACTTAAACATATAGCTTGATCAACTTTTAGTTAATAACGTGGCAAAACATCTAATGACCGTATCTCATAACACATATGACAAAAAGTACTTGGCGTTTCAATCTCAAATTGATGGCGTAGGTTCTTTGATAAAGAAATCGTTATCTTTAAAGTCGCGATTCAAGATGAAAAATCATATCGAGATTCTTCCTGTTATATTTATGTCAATGAAAAAATAAAACAAATAAGGGTTTGTTTTAAGGAGAAAATTAGGACAACTAAGAAGTTCTCTTTATTCGCACTTTGTAATTGATCTGTAAGATGGAAAAGCATTTAATTGTTACTCCGACGGAAATATCGATAAAAGAAAGGCCGACAAGATCAGTCTAAGAAATGTTACACGCGCTACAAAGAAACGAGCGGATACGGTTGCGCTTGTCTCGTCGACATCACCTGTCGTACGACGACTTCTTTTACGGCTCGGGTCCTTCCACGGATGGCCCTTCGCGGAGGGTATCGTCGAGCCGTGAATCATACTCTGAATTTGTTGGAGCCATCACCTCCGGTTTGCAGAGGCGTGCATTTGAATAGGAACGACAGTCGTGCATCAGAGAGGTGAAGTCGTAGGAAGAGCGAAGAGAGAGGAGAGAGAGAGAGAGAGAGAGGGGGGAAAGGGAGGGAGAGAAAGGAAGCGGGGATTTGACTGGCGTCGTAACGCGAAGTACCACTGTCTCCTTTATATCCAGGAACATAATCTCACAAAGTTATTGGCCCATTCGGACCTCCTGCCTCCACGAGGCACCGGCTCGTTTCTCATTCATGTGTCCAACGACGTTACTTTGCGCCCTCTAGTCCTCCCTCTCCTCGCACCCTTTAACACACTGCGGACAAATCTCCTCGGCGCGCACGATTCAGCTTTGGATTTCTCCCTATTTCCTTCGGCTTGTTTTCTTGTTGCGTTCGCCGTCAAATGTGCACGCGTTGATGATACCGCTACGAGTTTAATTTGAATCGTTGAGAAAGATTACAAGTGGATGCGAATGGGAAACAATAATCAGAAAAGCTATTGCAGAATCTTATTAAAATCTTCGTCTCAAACATTTGATGATTACTTGTGCAATCGTTTTTCGAAATTAAAAGTCTAATTACTAAATTATTTAATACCTACATTATTTAATTTCTAGAGTACACTAATACACAATTTATGAGAACATTCATAAACGAAAAGAAGAGTGGAGAACGCTCTCTAGTACTTTTGTGCAAAGAAACAAAAGATTGACAATTTTCGCATTGCGACAATTTTTGCACAATGCACATCGATATTAACTCAATTCTCCGAGATTCATAAAATGGCACGCATATTTGCGTTTGCGGGGTTATCGATAAACAATCTGGCACCCCGCCGCTCACTCGAAACTGTTTCGCGCGTGTGCCAACGCGCTCTCGCGCTAACGATCACGCGATAACGGTGTCGCTATCGAGAGCACGCAATCGCGTTCTCGAAATCCCGCGACTTCCAAGGCGACATCTTCAGTCGCACAATTACCGGTCTTCGCGCACGTTCGGATCCCCGCTGGGCATTTAAAATCAATTTCCGTACTTTGCACCCGTGGTGGAGTATTTACCGGCCGTCCCTCCTCACCCTCATTTCTGTCGTCAAGTTAAAACATTTTCCACATGTTAGAGCCGCATTATCTTAAACTGCATTCCCATCATATTCTCTTATTGTAGGAAACACAAATAATCTTGTTGATATTTAGAGACAACATTCTACGCGTAAACGTTTACTAAGAAGCCAATGAGCACAGTTAATAATTTTATTTTTTATTATTAATAATACTTTTGTATACGTTATTTTATGAATCTACTGTATTTAACAATTATTTTCATCATTTTTTTACTAACCAAAATTTAACGCAAATTAGCTTAGCTAGCATCGCTTATAGCAGCATTGCGATTCGTGTTTTGCGAATACGTGCCGCCGGCGCAGCGTTGGCTACCGAATGACGGGAGAAATTAATCAAAACAATCATCCTCGAGTCCCGGGGCGGCCGCCGAAGCCTGTCATTTACTCCCTCAAAACTTTTCCCTTCCATAGTCCTTTCGCATACTCGTCGTGCATGGCCGCTGCTATCCGGTAGCCGGCCGAAACGTCCTACGGGCTTTCGAGGAGGAGCCCGCCGTAGCCTCGAGGATGAAACACGAGAATGGATTTCAAATTAAGGGATCGACCGTAGGCGAAATTTCGGCCCTTGAGTAGTAGCCATTCTCTTTGTAACAAAGAAAGGATTGACGCGAAGAAGAAATAATATGAATTTCAACAGCAGCAGAAATTAATGGAAAAGTGGAATTTAATACTAGTTTTTTTGAAAATATTCGGAATTTTTTTATTTGATTATAACTGCTTTTAATTGTAACTAATTTCTATTTAATTATAATTATTCGATGAAAATTAATACTGAAAGCACTACGACTATTAATTAAGATTCATTAAAGTTATTGATCGTTTTGTTTTCTTCTCAAAGTGCATCAATATATCTTAAAATAAGTTATATATATTTTAGTGTGACCTGTAACCCGCTTCAAACGTCAGCAAGCAGTTATGTCACTATTTATGATGCACCGTCGTTTGTTATTATCGAGCAACAGGCGGTTCGCAGAGCACTTTTGCGAGAGATCTCGCCCGGCTGCTGGTTGGCAACAACGGTGTCCGTCATTCCGAGAGAAATTGCGCGGGCCGATCATCCCGCGGCTGGGTAATTCGGTCTAATTCCGCGGCTGCCCGGCGATTTTGGCTATCTGGCCGTAATCGGTCGGGCCCGCCTCGCGCGGCAAGGAACCGAACCCGTAATGGGATGGAATTAAGAGGAGACGTGCTCTTCGCTAATCTATTAATACCTACACGCGAGATCACCGCCGGACGTTGAGGGAAACGCAAGGGGAAACGAGTTTTCGCGAGACTGCATGGTCGCGAACTATATCCCACGCGTGTATCTCTCATTTCTGTGTAGAATATATTCTATCCTTCTCATTCGTTGTCTAATTTCGAATCTATTTTATTTTAATAAAAATGTTCAAACTCCCAAATTTTACAATTCATCGGCTATATAAAATTTTTTGATACATAAAAAATAAATAGGTAATGAAACCTCATCCTTTATTTAACTTCAAATCGTAATTTTATATTAATGAGATTTTTATCTTTTTAGAACCTTATCTGAAACCTTATTAAAAATATATATTAATGTTGCATAATGTCAACGCAAGTTTTATTCTAGAATTTGAAATAAATGAAATGTGTTATAATTCAATATGATGGAAATAAAAGGTGTTATAATTCGAGATACTTTGTATTACGTTTTGTATTCCGCAATCAGCTTGCCAATACTTATATAAATGCGCAAGTGTGTTACTTATAATTATTCCGACTATATACCTACCAGCAAGCGTGAGATTGATTTACATGTTAATTGAATTTACAGCGCAAATTTAGCCTGAAACTTGCGGAACGAGAAGTGAAATCGGGGAAAGGCGCGTGCGGATAGTAATTACGCGACATATTTTGCGCGTTATTAGCATTTCGGGTTTGTAAAATATTCTCAGCCTCATCGATTAGTAATTTTTTTATTCTGCATTATCACACACATGATTCGTTAAAAAATTAGCGACAAGTTCTGAAATTAAACAGGCTGCATTTATTTTGTAATAACGAGCTTTGAATTCCTTTCACTCAAAAACATTTTTTTTCTTAAATTTTAAACGTTTATTTAATCGTTCAATAATTCAAAGTTATCAGTAAAAGAAACGGAACGCTATTATTTCGTTCTTTTGAAAACTGCCACTTATGTTCTTTGCGTTAAGATCTCTTAAGTGAGTGTATCAACAAAATTCTCGAGAGCACTCAGTATCGACTCAGTTCGTTCACGATTGCGGCTTAGGTCTGTATCATTCCTGGCTTTTTATATCTATAACCCAACAACTTTCAGGGACTCTCGTAAGGAGAGCGAGTGAGTCATTGGAGGAATGCGGACAGATACGTGGACCAAGTTTCTTATCATCCAGAGAGACTAAACATTTGTCCCGCGTCCGATTATTGCCGCTACCTATAGCTCTTTTATCCCGCGTTACAATGAGCGAACGCATCCGTCTTCGGTGTCTAAGAACCAAGAACATAGATTAAAAACAAGATAAACACAAGAAAGAAGCGAGAGGCAGTCTCTTCTCTTTAGCTTAAAGACTCGGATGAAAAATCTCTGTCAATGATAAGTAGGAGAAGAATTTTTTTTATTATGACATAATAAAATATATTTATAATAGAACGTAAAAGTGTTGTTCATGGCTTTATTTATGACATTAAATTATCTAGCAATAAATGTAAAAACTATATTTTATATATGTGATAATTAATTAATTTTGTAAAATATTTATTTACAATAACTTGATTTATTATAATTGATTTAAAAATTATAAATATAATTGATTAAATATTAGTTTATGTAAAATACTAGTTGTGAACAAATAAAATATACTGCAGTACATCACAGATTTTATGTCAAAATGTAATGTATTACCGTTAAATTCACTACAAATGTGGGATAACTTAGCAACAAATCAAATATTATTGGTAATAACAATAGGAATTTTTGAAATATACAAAGACATTTTACAAATAATATTTTATTTGTTTGTTACATACTTATCAACGTATTTTTTTCTGACAGTGTTATGCAGCATAATGACTATGTCGTTATGTTCGTATGTTGTATATAAAGCTTTTTTAAAATATTTATATATCGGCATACTCTCAATCTATCATCTATAAAGGATCTGTTAGGTGAATTTGAATTAAATATGTACGTTTTATATTAAATCATTATCGTCTACAATTCGCTACTAAACTATTTCTTTATTGCAAATCTTCTCGAATTAGCCGACGTATACTGCGAGAAAAATCTTGAGAATAATTGCATTCGTGTAATAAAAAAAGTTACTGTATCAAACGTATGTTTTGTCAATAAAAAAAAAAATTCTGCTTTTATGTTATTAGTCGTCTTTGTAAACAACGGAAATTAAATTTTAATAAGTAATAAATAATGGTTAAGGGGAGAAAACTAAGTAGAAGCACGAAGTAGAAGTATAAGCGATTTTTTAAACAATTTTTTTAGAGGTAATAAAATAATCGCATCAATTTCAACTTTTGGCATACTTTAATTATAGGTGTCAAGCACTGAAAAAAATTTTTTTACAAAAGAAAATGGCGGCGTTACAGGCTTCACAATTTGGCGTCTTTTGCGCGAGGTGGAAAAAGGCTGCTATCGTCACGTTTTTTGTAGCGGTCTGAAACAAAAAACCAAAAAATTTTTCGATTACTTATGAGTTTAGGCGAAGGATATACCTATAAGATTATAAAAAAGTGCAAAATTAAAAATTTGGTAAGCATTTTAATCAAAAAATTAAATTTGCAAATCACTCAAGATTCGGCAATTTTAAATGTAAGGCTATACTTTGAATACTGTCGAAGAAATAAGTAGACTTGTAGTTTTTACTAATTGTACTTTATGAAATGAACGTAAAACATTGTTGATATTTGGATGATAACTGTGGAAATCTTAAATAGATATGAATTATATACTTATATATATACGTTTAAAATGTATTCACATTCACAGAACATTCGGATAATACGTTAAAAAATTATTAAATGTTATAAGTTAAACGTTCAAATGTTAACAATCACGCAGTGTCCGTGAAATAATTAATTTTTGATAATATTTCATCGACAATAAATGTGATTCGTCAAATTTGACTAGAACGATTAATTATTTGAGATAAATCAAATAATAATTAATTTAAGCAGTTTTAGATCAATTTGCAACTTTTCAGATAAAGTGAGATTCCAAGATTATTAAATATCTGTTATTTTTCGCACAAAGCAAAATTAATTATTTTACTAATTGATTAGGGGAGATCGGGGCTAACTCGACACTATTTTTTCAAAGGCAATTTTTAATATTTAATTAAAATTTTTAGGCTAATTTAATGGTATATATTTAAAGAGTGTTCCTTTAGGTACAAAATTGATTCAGAAAGTTTTGCTGTACATCGCTTTGTTTTGCAAAGACAAATTTTCGAATTGAAAAATGCCGGGGTAAACTCGACACCCCGCCGGGGCAAACTCAACACTTTGTCTGATCGACACAATTTGATCTGAAACTTATTTTTTACTGTCTGAAAATAAAAATACATTGTTTATTGTGTATTTAAAAAGTACAAAAATTCGGAGTAAAGTAGCTAGAACGATCATGAAAAATAATGAGAACAAAAATTGTTGAACTTTCAATTATCTTCATCTAAACTCATGTCTGAAAAACAATTAATGCAGATAAACTCGCGATCGGACGTGCGCATACATTTGTCATGAGCCATACGGCTGCATGACAAGCATCGTTTGTTACTGGGAGCCGACGAAACGGCGTGGTGTTGACTTTGTCCCGGACGTCGTTTTTCACTTTTGTCACTTTAAAAACATTAATTATCCAAATTATCCAAAAACGATTATCGGATTCACATAAAGCATCAAATTTCCCATGAAAATCACTTACATGTAGGTTTGCAAGAGTAAAGCTCGATGAAAGAGTAGAAATTTTTGAGAGATCAGAAAAATTACTTTTTACCATCAAAAACGCTTATGTCGTGCTAAAAATTACACCATAACTTAGAATGTCATTAAATCCCGTTGATAATACTAGCACATAAAGACGCATTTGTAAAGTAGAAAAGGCAAGTTTCTACGATAGATTTAAATTAGCAAAAAGTCTAGTGTCAAGTTTGCCCCGATGTCGAGTTAGCCCCGGTCTCCCCTACTCGTTTCGGCAATATGTATTTAATAACAAAGTCATTATTCTCGCCGAAGGCTTATGTTACAGTTATACATCAGTATTGCGACACATGCCATATGTGTCACCATATTGTGTCACATGATGATTATATTTACAGTTTTAAATTACTATTTTTTTTATCATTATCTCGAAAGCAGCGCACCGTTTAAAAAGAACACTAGAGGCAGTTCTTGTAGAGTTTTAGTTCGGGAATTTGAAGAAATGGTATTTGTTAAACTTAGAAAAAACAGTGGCGTACCTACCTTTTTCTCATTAAAAAGGCTTAATATAATTACCCATACATATGCGTCCGTGGTGGATCTGAAAATGTTTCATCACTCTGAAACTAGCACAGCCGTTTTGTTTTTAGCAAATCGGCTGAAGCACCAACGTCTGGAATAGAGCAATTAATTTGCATTTAAATAGAACTACAAAAATACGTATGTATTTGTTTTTTAGTTCCCTGCTTTTTTTCTTTATGGCTGTGCTAACTTTAGTCTTAAACTAGCACAGTCATTGTTTTTAGCGAATCGGTTAGAGCAAAAAATCGGGGAACAGAGCAGTTAATTAGCAAAAAAACATAGCAATTAATTTTTATATAAATCGCATTTGATTGTGCTAAAATGGCTGTGTCAGCTTAATAGACGTTAATCACCAAGGTCGTTAAATAAAATCACACACGTCCACCAATTAATTTTTTTGCTGAAGATGATTCAAAATTAGAACCGAAACGTACGATAATTTTTCTACAATAAAGGAAACTCTTAAAATTGCGCCAAAACGGCATCCTGCTCTTATTTAGAGTTTCTACTCGTGGATTTCCAATAGAGCTCACACATTGACATTGATATCACTAAACGTTTTCCAGATTTTAGAAATTTTTATTTTTTTTCACGAACTTTACAACCTGAATAAAAAACGAAGCAGTTTAAGGTACGTGTTTATTGAACCTTTTCTTCTTAAAATAAGCCGCGAAATATCCCCTTCAATTTTTTACACTTACTCTTAGGAAACTCCCTGTATACATTTTTTATATTTAATTTAGTAATTATGTAAAGAATAAATTTATATAATATATATAATATTGCGTACTTAATTTCAAGTCGCTTTTAATATTTTTACAATATTTTTATAATTTAGGTGCATAATATTTTACAACAAAAATATATGTGTCATTTACATTCCTATCAATTTGCCAGTGATTTCATACAAATTTTGTATGTTTACTAAATTAATTGATAAAAAGCAAATAATTCAATGCAATTAACTAAATTTTTTATTACAGACTTTGGATTACATTTATATTACATTATTTTATTTCATATAATATCATAAATAAGATGTAATTAAGTTTAATCCATACATGTACATTTTAACTGAATAAAATGCTATAATAATTTCTTTTTTAAAATACATATGTTATTTGGAACAGCGGCATATTTATTGTTAATACTGGAAATGGTAATGAAGATGACGATGCAGATGATAATGTAGCTGCACATTTTTTTACACATTATTCTTCTTATACGTTTGATTGGAGCAATAAGCGCATTGTAAAAAGTGCAACTAGCATTTTTAATTTTTTCGCTTTAACTGATAATGGAGATGTAAAATTATGAAAATATTACAATAAGTATTATAATAATAACTATTAGCGTTACGAATTTTACTTATAGTTAGATATTTCTGTAAAATTCGTAATTTATCGCATATCCCCGCAGGGTTCGCAATCTACTACCAATACTATCCTTCTCCTCTCACTTTAACCCTTTGGACCAACGGCTTAACGTCTCTTTCCAAAAGACGGAGCCCAGTTTTCTCCGCACAAAAGCTTATCTTGCACGAAGGGGTGCAGCTATCGGAAAAACATTCCATGCTTCATGGCTCTAGTGGACTCGAACCTGGTTCCTCAGATTACGAGTCTGGCGCTCTACCACTAGACCACACTGCCGCCTTAGTTAGATGTTTAATTACTATTTAATTTAAATATATTACACTTGTGAATATATAACCAGTGAACACCTGTCAGATTCAGAGTATGCATCAAATGGTTATTGAAGACAAAATTACTTGCTTTGGATGCGGTTTCATGTTCTATGTGCTAGTTACCGATAATAACAAAACATGTATGTTTTGTTATTAGTGCCATATAGGGCAGCAGTGTAGTCTTGTGGTAAAACGCCAGACTCATAACCTCGAGGTACCGGGTTCGAGTCCACCTGATCACAGGAATTTTTATATTCCAGACTGCACCCCACCGCACGAGTGGGGCTCGTGCGGAGAAATGAGCCATCTTTCGGAGGCAGAGTTGGTTCACAGTCCACACGCCGGGTAGCACCTGGAAAGTGCTACGTGTGACTGTGTCCTTCTATTTAATAGAAAATGTCCGGAAGTATGTATGTATGTGTGTGTGTGCGGGTGTGTACGGATTTTTTGTACACGCATCTACTTCTACAATTTTTTAGATACCAGGTTGAAATTTTGCACACAAATAGAGTATCATAGAAAGTATGTTCTCCTCTAATTTTATTAAAATCTGTCGACCGGTATGGATTTTAAGGGGATTTTCATTTTTTAGAAAAGTGTGTTTTACGCTGTAGCTTTTTCAATATTTGAGATATCGATCTATTTCTAATTCTATTATATTCTTCAGTTTTTTCTACCCCTATTTTATATATAATTCTTTAAGATTTAGTTAATTAGATCCATTTTTATATGCAATTAAAAGTCCATAATTTTTTTAGAAATAAGTGTGGCAAATTTTGAAATATCGGGCTATTTATAGTTTTATTATATTCTTGGCTTAATTGTCTAGATCGGATCATGATCTAAAATCGGTACGATTCAAGCAATTAAGTCAAGATCGGGGCATGATTCAGACAATTAAGGTAGTTCTCCGGTCCTTGTACTAGAGAAAATCGATTTTCTATAGATTTTCTTGAAACTGTGAATATAGTGTTACGCCCGAGCTGTGCGCCCGTGCCGCGCGTCATGCGAGTCGCCCGCTACGTTCTGGGGTACGTTCCAAAACTCTACTCTGAGTAGCAGGGTTAACCCTACGCCGTTCCAAAACGCGAAGTAAGTAACTATATGGGCGGAGCCTATTCGTTCCAAAAGTGAGAGTAAAGTAACCCCGGAGTTAACTCTATGAACCCTGCTTCCGAGGTGGGTTAGGAGAGTAAACTCTACTAAATTTGAATATAAACGCGGAATCTTAGAACATATATAATAAGCGCAATTGTCTCTATACACCGCGAAAACGTTGGCCGTTGCTGTGATAAGTAAGAGAGTATAATATTAAAATTAGATAAAGTATTTTATATTAGAATTAGAAATGATACTTTATTACCGGGTCTGAAAGGCCGTTTTGTAGGGATGTATCCAACCCTGTACATTTATATATACATATAAAATAATATTATTTCCCGGCCTGGCCATTAAGCGACCTCACAAGATAAAGTATTTTATATATCACACACAATAAATGAGCATATTAATTTCTTTTTTAATGGTTTTTTAGTCTGTTTTAGGATTGAGAGTTACTTCAAAAAAAAAAAGTAAAATTTATTAGGTTAGGTTAAGGTTAACTTTCAATCCTATAAAAACATTGTTGAAGTATCAGTATCATACATATATACAAATAATATTATAAATTTATATTATTGTTTACAGAGTATAAAATAGACAAAATGGATCTCACAGAACAGCAGTACACCCTTATAAAAATTTAATACTGTAAGTGATTTTTTGACTAGTAATTAATCACTTAAAAACACTATTAAAAGCACTGTTAATAGTGCTTATAATCAAAAAAATGATTAATCACTAGCCAAAAAATCACTTACAGTATTAAATTTCTATAAGGGCATAATAATCGAAGGTGTAATATACAACATTACGACAACACCCGAGATGCATAAAAGAATACGAAATGGTAAGTTAAGTAGTAGAGTATTTCATTAAACTAATTTCATTAAACAGCTCGTTGAGCTCGTTGAGCTTCCATTTTATTCGTTGCTAATACTACTTTTTCAACGTTCCAAATCGTTCAACCAGAGTAACTTACTCTGGGCTTACTCTCTCCCCACTACCTTGGGTTCTTTAGAGTTGACGGAGTAGAGTTTTGGAACGTACCTCTGGAATTCTGTCTCTCCTGTAAAAGAAGATGCGAATCGTCCTTAGCGACGGTTATTTATCATTGATATTCAGATTTCGCTCTGGGATTCCGTCTCGTTCGGACGTGTTTGCCCAGCTTCTTGTACAAACGAGCTAATAAATAAGTTCCTTTTCTCTGATTAACGAGCCTTTCTTGCTTGTGTGAATGCCGGAGTACGCGTCGCGCGTGAGTGTAAGTGCGAAAGTGCGGCGGACGCGCGACAAGCGTAACATTTTGGGGACTCGTCCGGGATAAGACGAGCGACGGCCAGGAATATCCTCATGGCCACGAGGAAGAGGCTCCGGCTGGAGACGCCTCACCGGGATGCCACCGAAGCGCCAGAGCGATCACGACACTCACTGAAACGCTCCAGGCCGTTATTCAAAAGGTCCGACTTTTTATATTTTATTCGTTTGTCATGTACTTACCAACGTATTTTTTCTGACAGCGTTATGCAGCATACTGTCTATTTGTATATCGTATATAAAGCTTTTTTAAGATATTTATATAGCAGTATACTCGATCTATCATCTATAGAGAGGATCTGTTAGGCGAGTTTGAATTAAATATGTACGTTCCATATTAAATTGTTATCGTGTACAATATGCGACTAAACTATTTCTTTATTGCAGATCTTCTCGTATTAGCTGACGCATACCGCGAGAAAAATCTTGAGAATGATTGCATTCGTGTAATAAAAAAGAAAGTCACTGTATCAAACGTATGTCATCCCTTGTTAATAATGTGGCGGTACGATTTTGTAAAAAAAAAGTCACTGTATCAAACGTAATGTCGTCCCTTGTTAATAATGTGGCGGTACGATTTTGTAAAAAGATAACTAGTAGTGTCAATTTTTTTCTTTTTTAGGACAAAAGTTATTATATTGTTTATGATGGAATTGATATATGTACTATCCAACTGTTTTTTGTTTTTATTGCGGTAGAAAATTTTTCGATTTAATATTTTTTTTATATCATACGTATACGCAAAGAAGAAAGATTGGAAACCTTCCGAGTTTTTGATTCAGGTTACATTATCATATTATTAAACTGTCAAACATTCAGTATCAGTTTCATCGCCAAAATTTATTTACTGTAGTAAATGTATCTTTATGCTGTACATTTATTTATCTATTTATATGTATGACATCTATATTTCAGGAATTGGAGCAATATTGTTTGAATTTTAGTGTGCAAAACGAGACAACTGTGATGGAGCATGAGAGTTTCGAAAATTGAGTTTATCTACAAAAGAAATGTTTATAACTAAAGCAAGCATGTTTGAAATACAGGAGATGTCGATAACTTTTGGATGTGGCTACAGCCATCTATTGTATTAATAATATAATCTTGCGGTTCCATGAACGAATACTAGATGGCAGGTCGTTTCCGCCTAGTAACTATTGAAGGCGGACGCGCGAGTAACGCGACGCACAAAGTTCCGCTCACGCTAGCATCACGTGACAAGAGGGCGAGTGGAAGGGATGCGCAAGCACGAACGTGCAGAGAGACGATCCCGGCCATTCTCGACTATTCGGTCAAACGTGAAACAGTTCGAGTCACGTATCGGGTATTCGGCCACTAGAATCCTTTATTGAGAACATGTTCAAGTTCTGTTCAATAATTATCGCTTGTACCGTACTAATTATTCAAGGTATATTATTGCCCTTGTCGTTGCTCGTGTCGTTTTCAACGCTAATATCGTCTTTAACGCTTGTGTTGTATCAATCGTTCATGTTGTAATGTATTTCGGTGCCGTGAATTCTTACACGAGGCTGTAAAGATCAGTTATCATTCAAATTACGAATAACGTGTTCGAACATGTAAATGAAGAAAGAAGAACGACGTGTATTCTGGGCTCAGCCGAGCCTTTACTTGACGGAGGACATTCGAGCGATATATATTGGAAATAAAGAGCGGCCATCATTAACTTCGTTCCTTTCACGTGGCGAGACGAAATAGCCGCCATTATTCTGATTATTTGGCTCGCTTACAGCGAGTGTGTTTCCCACTCTCAGTGGTTAATTTTCCGCACAGATAAATGTCTGATTATCTATAAATAATTGGTGGATGCTGCAGATTCCACAATAAGGTAACATTTGAAAGTATAATATCAATAATTCGGTTCTTTCGTCAGATATGCCCCTGATGAAAGTGATACTTTACAATTGAGCACGTGTTAATTTGAATATTCGGTTACAAGACAATATTATTTTCTTATGATTCTCCTTAAGGAAGAATTCTCATGATTAATTCTGATTAATAAGAAAAGAAAACAAATTCTTATCTCGTGACGTCAATTCAGTGGAATTCTAATTAATAATTCTGATTGATGCGCATACAGGAATTAAAGTTATCCTGAAGTTATATTCCTTGTATTTCACATACATTAAAGACTTATATTTCAATTACTTTATAATATTCTAATAATTATATTGCGAATTATTCATTATATAGTATTACGTTCATGCGGTGGTGAACTAATGTGTCAATAAAAGATTGATGCATTATTTCCCAGATTATACAAATTGTATTTGAAGTGATATTCTTGTATTAATTGAATTATGTTTATGTTTCCGACGATCCTTTCTTTAGAAAAGAATAACTAATTCTGAACTTGACTACGTCAAGAGAGATTATAAGAAAATTTACTATGACTATTTTATTCTAATGAAGCTTTTATATGATAAGAAGAGCCTTAGTAAAACTTCAAGGTCTATTAAATACATATTTATAGAAAGGATTGTCTTATGATAACTATTTATTTGTTCTTTTATGCAATTATTGTATTCACATTGTATCTTATATTATCTCTGTACAATTTTGTTTACGAATACTGAGAAGGTTTTAGGGCAGTTTTCTTCTCCTATGCAACAAATGTTGGTATTCTTTGGATAGTTCTGCCCACTTTTAACTTTTCTGGATTACATTTATGTTTCAAACCCAAATGATAAAATTGATTGTTTTATGAATTCAGTAAATTAATTGTTCTATTTCTTATTTTGAATATCGTTTCTCCTTCTCCACCATCCTTAGATCACGCAACATACGAGGCGTGTACATTTTATGGTCCTTCGAGCCGGATAAGCAAGAATCAGTTTTAGAAATAGTCTGAGAAGAATTAAATTTATTCGGATATACAGTTATGGTGGGAAGGAGAATACGAGAGTAAACAAAAGATATTGTAAAGTTTTTGTTCATGGAACCGACATTTCTTTCAATTCGTTCAACTTAAAAGATTTTTCATATTCATTCAAGATGAGATTTCAGCACGTAGTCAATAAAATTGAACAGCTTTTAGCGCTCAGTCGCGAAATTGAAGAATCATACGACAAATTAACAAAAAATGGAATAGACACTGTTACAAATACACGCGTTCAAACGCGACTTTCGGATCTTAAAGAAGTATGGGGTCAGTTTTCTCTTATCCACAATTTAGTTAACAGTTCAATACCGGAACTTGCAGATCAAGAACAAGATGAAATTAACAATCACGTTTATTTTATCGATAGGATTTATGAAAGAACAAAGGAGGACTATCTTGATTCACTCGAGAAATTTACTTCGCTCTTAGATGGTGGTCAGAGTTCCACGACTGAAACAGTTTCTAATCAATCAACAGCTCTTCCTAGTACTTCAATCGCTCAAATTCCAATTGCTAAGCTGCCATTTATAAAAATTCCCACTTTCGACGGAGATCCTGAAAAATGGCTTCCATTTAAAAATCTTTTCGCTTCATTAATAAGTACTAGTACCTCGTTATCTGAGTTGAAAAATTACAATACTTGAAAACTCACCTCTCGGGGTCAGCATTCGATTTAGTTAAGCATACAGCTTTGACTGCTGAGAATTTCAAACAGACTTGGGATTCACTCACCGAATTCTTTGAAAATACGAGACTATTAGTCAATACCACTATTCAATCCTTTCTCAATCTTAAACGAATGACAAAGGAATCCGCTACTGAACTTCAACAACTTTATTCAAATATTACACAACTTTATCGTACGCTCGAAACGTTAGAACGACCTGTTGAACAATGTGAAGATTTCATAATATTAATTAGTGCTCAAAAATTAGATGCCGGAACCAATAAATTATGGGAGTCTCATTTAGGCTCAACAAGGAAGCCTCCTACATGGAAACAGTTTAAGGAATTTTTATTTTCACGAATGTCCTCTTTACAGTCTTTTGAAAGGTCTCAGCAGAAAAGGTCATTGCAACCAACTAAACCAAATTCGGTTCAAGTTCATCATCAAAGTAAAGTAAATGGTAATCAAAAGTCACTTTGTATTGTATGCAATGAAAAGCATTATATCTCCTTTTGCCCTAGATACAATTCACAATCAACACAACAGAAATTAGATATTGTTTCTAAACAAAAACTTTGTTATAATTGCTTAGGAACGCACCGAGTTTCAAATTGTCGAGTAACCAAACGTTGCCAAAAGTGTGGCCGTAAACATCACACTTCTATTCATCAAGCTAATTTGTCTGAGACGAGTAAAGGGGAAGATATAAGTACTGAGAAAGAATCTCCATCCGATACAGAAAGCTCGTAGGTTCGTTGAGTAAGTAAATAATCTCTGTATGGCGGGCGGTTTCCCGTTAAAGGAATGGGTCAGCAACGAGCCAGATATTCTCAGCTCTATTCCTGTCGATTTACGACTTGATAAGGCATCAATTCAAATAGAAGAATCCTCTATAATACATACCCTAGGGTTGTCATGGCATCCATCCATTGATCAATTTAGATTTACGTTGAATCTTGATGAGCTAAAATTAATCTCTAAACGTACTATTCTCTCGACCATTTCAAAAATCTTCGATCCATTAGAATTTATTTCACCTATTACCATTTCTGGCAGAATTCTCATTCAGGAATTGTGGGCTAGTGGACTCGTTTGGGATGACGAACTTCCTACGGTCCTTCTTAACAAATGGAATCGATTCATATGTCAATTACAAGAAGCATCCAGTTTCACATTCCCGAGATGGATTGGGTTCAATTCAACCGATTCATTTGAATTACATGGATTTAGCGACGCATCTCAGAATGCAGCAGCAGCAGTGGTTTGCTTACGTGCTTGTTCTACTGATCAATCTGTTACCATCACTCTTGTAGCATCGAAAACAAGGGTTGCGCCTTTAAAAGATTAACTATACCACGACTTGAACTTATAGCAGCGACATTACTTGTTAAATAGATTCAGTCTACTCTTCTTACCATAAGGAAGCCTAATTCGCCAGTCTTAGCATGGATAGATTCGCAAGTGGCTTACAAATGGATTACTAATCATTCTTCTCGATGGAAGGAGTTTGTACATAATCGAGTTGTGTTCATTCAGGTTACCTTGTCGTAATGTAAATGTGATTTAGTCTCAAGTACAGACAATCCCGCAGATTTAACAACTAGAGGGATTTCTCCCTCTCAATTCAATTAAAGTGCCATGTGGGGGAGCGTTCCGAAATGGCTTTCAAGGTATAGTTTCGCTTGGTCACACATTCCTTCGTCCCTCATTACTGAGGATGTAGAAAACCGAGAACGCAAAATCTGTGTTTCATAAAGAATACGTATGCTGAAGTTTGGGATCGCCTTACAAAATGCTCACGCCTTACGGTGGATAATCTTATATTGTAAATGCCAATATAAGGTAATATTTTTTTTATTCCTTCATGTTCTACCAACTGGCTCGCTTACTGCGAATAAGTTTCCCATTTACGGTGGACGATCTTATATTGTAAATTCCAATATAAGATAAATATTATTTCATTCTTTCAAATGGGCAGTTCTTTTCTTCAGATAATTATCTGATGGAAGATAGATTCAACGAGTGCACTCATGTTTGTTTAAAGATATGGCTATAAGATATAAGCATACTTGCTTAAGTTCGTCCTCAAAAAAGGACGTTCATTCCTCAGTTCTCTCAGTAAGAGAGAAGGAGAGATAGATTCCTATCTCAGGACTTAGACTCAGTGAAAGCAACGTTAGCATTTCGGCTTGATCCAAATATGTGAATTCGATTTAATAGTAAATGTTGATCTATTCTTATTGCATTCATCACGTTTACGGACGTTAAAGATTAGAATTACGTTCACTCTATACTAGTATCTCGTATATACTATACATAACAAACTTTACATTAATTTATTACATTCATATTGTATAATATAATGAGTTTCTTATATGATCTTCACGAAGTTGGCTCAATAAGTTAGCAACAATTCATACGACATAATAGACTAAGGAATAGATTCAAAGGCAACTTTCAATCTACAAATGGAACAAAGTTAATCCTTCGATAGCTGTAGGAACGGTAGTTTTGAATTTTAATGATAATTATCTACCTGCTAGGTGGCCACTGGAGCGAGTCGTAAAAACATATCCGGGATCTGATAGTCAACGCGAGTTGTAACTATTAAAACTCAATTTTCTGAACTTCAACGACCTATTACCAAGATATGTCCTCTAGTCGTCAATCAAAATCAGTTGTAACTTGTTCGTTAATTACAGTTAACGAAGGCGGGCGGAATGTTTGAAATACAGGAGATGTCGATAACTTTTGGATGTGGCTACAGCCATCTATTGTATTAATAATATAATCTTGCGGTTCCATGAACGAATACTAGATGGCAGGTCGTTTCCGCCTAGTAACTATTGAAGGCGGACGCGCGAGTAACGCGACGCACAAAGTTCCGCTCACGCTAGCATCACGTGACAAGAGGGCGAGTGGAAGGGATGCGCAAGCACGAACGTGCAGAGAGACGATCCCGGCCATTCTCGACTATTCGGTCAAACGTGAAACAGTTCGAGTCACGTATCGGGTATTCGGCCACTAGAATCCTTTATTGAGAACATGTTCAAGTTCTGTTCAATAATTATCGCTTGTACCGTACTAATTATTCAAGGTATATTATTGCCCTTGTCGTTGCTCGTGTCGTTTTCAACGCTAATATCGTCTTTAACGCTTGTGTTGTATCAATCGTTCATGTTGTAATGTATTTCGGTGCCGTGAATTCTTACACGAGGCTGTAAAGATCAGTTATCATTCAAATTACGAATAACGTGTTCGAACATGTAAATGAAGAAAGAAGAACGACGTGTATTCTGGGCTCAGCCGAGCCTTTACTTGACGGAGGACATTCGAGCGATATATATTGGAAATAAAGAGCGGCCATCATTAACTTCGTTCCTTTCACGTGGCGAGACGAAATAGCCGCCATTATTCTGATTATTTGGCTCGCTTACAGCGAGTGTGTTTCCCACTCTCAGTGGTTAATTTTCCGCACAGATAAATGTCTGATTATCTATAAATAATTGGTGGATGCTGCAGATTCCACAATAAGGTAACATTTGAAAGTATAATATCAATAATTCGGTTCTTTCGTCAGATATGCCCCTGATGAAAGTGATACTTTACAATTGAGCACGTGTTAATTTGAATATTCGGTTACAAGACAATATTATTTTCTTATGATTCTCCTTAAGGAAGAATTCTCATGATTAATTCTGATTAATAAGAAAAGAAAACAAATTCTTATCTCGTGACGTCAATTCAGTGGAATTCTAATTAATAATTCTGATTGATGCGCATACAGGAATTAAAGTTATCCTGAAGTTATATTCCTTGTATTTCACATACATTAAAGACTTATATTTCAATTACTTTATAATATTCTAATAATTATATTGCGAATTATTCATTATATAGTATTACGTTCATGCGGTGGTGAACTAATGTGTCAATAAAAGATTGATGCATTATTTCCCAGATTATACAAATTGTATTTGAAGTGATATTCTTGTATTAATTGAATTATGTTTATGTTTCCGACGATCCTTTCTTTAGAAAAGAATAACTAATTCTGAACTTGACTACGTCAAGAGAGATTATAAGAAAATTTACTATGACTATTTTATTCTAATGAAGCTTTTATATGATAAAGAAGAGCCTTAGTAAAACTTCAAGGTCTATTAAAATACATATTTATAGAAAGGATTGTCTTATGATAACTATTTATTTGTTCTTTTATGCAATTATTGTATTCACATTGTATCTTATATTATCTCTGTACAATTTTGTTTACGAATACTGAGAAGGTTTTAGGGCAGTTTTCCTTCTCCTATGCAACAAATGTTGGTATTCTTTGGATAGTTCTGCCCACTTTTAACTTTTCTGGATTACATTTATGTTTCAAAGCCAAATGATAAAATTGATTGTTTTATGAATTCAGTAAATTAATTGTTCTATTTCTTATTTTGAATATCGTTTCTCCTTCTCCACCATCCTTAGATCACGCAACATACGAGGCGTGTACAAAGCAAGTTCTTCTTCTTCAGTATTTTTGAACCTTTTTTAATTTATTTTAAAGACAATAGATTTTCTACACAACACAATATAGTTGGTATATCGTTGCTGAGACGTTGAATGTTTCTAATGTTGAATTTATGTTGATTTTTTATGTTGCTACGACATTAATACAAATTAATAATCTTTTGAAATTCAAATATGGATATTGCAAAAAAATTTTATATGTATATTATATAAAATATTTGTATTTATAAAAATGTTTTATTTAAAATTTTTATTGTAATAGATATTAATATTTTATATTATGGTAGATATTAATCAGAATAGCTAGCATAAAATTTTTCGTAATACATGTTGTCCCACAACTACCATGATTTTCAGGGTAAATTTTAAGAGAAAATTCTCTCTATAGTCTATATGTATAATGTGCATATATATAGCTTTTTAACTAATTAAATTTTGCATGCAAACTAACAAGTACACAAAGCCAGACCAATCCGGCAACAATTTATTTTGTATCGCGTTTCGAAAAGCGTTTGCAACGTCGAATCGTTAATGAGTCGCACTAAAATCCGCAGCGTTATTGGCACGAATCATCGCTAACGTCTCGCCGCACGCTATTATCACGCCTTGTTACCCAGCCTGCACGATTTTGTTTATCACCGTTTACCGGTCGTGCGTACGTATTCCGGGAACAATAAAAGCAGGGCCGGTGGAATCGCGCTACACATCGTAAAGACTCAAACTGATTAAGTATTATGGCGCGTTAATCTTTCACGTGAGCCCGCAGACCGGAATGTCGAGAATCCGGCCACAAAGGCAATTGGGAAATAAGTGCAGTCTAATCAGGCATTTAGGCTTCTCGTTATAAATTCTCGAAAAGTGCCTCAAACTTTTCTACGAACGGTGGACACTTTCGGAAGACGGATATAGAAAGACGCACTCTAATGGAAAACGAAATTTACGCAACTCAATTCGACGCACATAACTAATTATTAAATTTAAATTCTAAACTTTCCTCGGTACACAAAATTTCCCGAAAGTCGCAATTCTAATTTTTGTGACAGATTCTTTGACGAATTCGTCGGCAAAATTTTTTTCCGAAAAAAATCTAGAACTTTATAATTCCGAAAATGTAAAGTTTACTTAAATTTAAATAGATATATAATAATGTTTTTTTTTAAATTACATTTCGGAATCATTACTCTGACATTTCTTTTTTATTTTTTATTTCTTACAATTTGAATATTACTACCATCACAACAACTGAAAAAGACATTAGTAATATTAACAAAATTAGTTTAATCTTGGAGTTGTTGAATACTTCAGCTCGTCATTAGGTCTTTAGATTTTATTTAAATTAAACTATGGCAGTTAATCGTTAAAGGTTAATCGTACGTGGCACGGTCGACGAAGGCAAATGCCAAGAAACGCGTCGGTATTTCTCAACAACGCTCTCCACAAATATCGACCCAAGCGAGCCTCGTGCTTATGCAGAAACACGCTCGCGTAAGTAAAATTGCTTACATTTTTCAGACGCGAAACGACTGGTAGGTACGAGGTAACAGGGGGGGAGGGAGGGAAGGAAAGGTTAGCGTATTTTCTTTTTCAAGCCTGACGAGCATCAAGCTCTCTCTCCGGGGCCCTTGAAGAACAGCAAACGCCGGGGAACGGACAACGGATCCGGCGCTGACGCTCATTACGATGATTGGCAGATTCAATTAACGGCCGACCGGGCTCCACCGCGGCGGGGTCGCCTCGGCTTAACCCTGGCTAAATATTATTAATAATAATCAGCTCATTACCGGCTCCATTAATTATCCGTGCCGGGTATACGCGGGTAGCGCGCCTCCAGGAGCGCACCAGATTCGAGGGCCGCGCGCGTTTGTCGATATCCGGCCGAAATAAAACTCACCGGTGGTCCGAGGTATACACTCCGAACATTAGCCTCCGCATCACCTCGGAGAGTTACATCGGTATACGCGGAGCGGCACTAATAATTCGATGTTCATTAAAAAACAATCGTTACTGTACCAGGCAGCAATCGATATCCAAACGAATTCTGTGGAGTTCCGTTAGCTATAGTAAACGCGAATCACGTCGAGATATAAAATCAAGCTGTCGGTATAACAACTTTCCGACTCTCTCAACTCAAGGTAGAGAGGAGAAAAATTAATTATTATTCCCATATGCGAAAAATTAATTATTATTATTACGTTAGGATACAAGCGGACTATTTAACATTAATTAATTTGTGTGCAGAATTAAAACTGGTACAAATTATTTCTTTCGTTCTGTATGGCTGTAATACTGCGGGAGCTGCAGCGGAATAAGAAAATCTGTCGTTGATCTCTCGCGCAGGATGGTAACACCGAAGTCACCCTTGCAATGGCTCTCGTAAAACAGTGGACGGAGAGCGAGAGGGAGGGCAGGCTGCAATGAGGGGTGGGAGAGGGCGGGTAGGGCGTGCAATATTAATCCATTTAACAAACTCATTATCGATGAGATATACCGAGCGTTTACCGTGCGCGGCGGCGGCGCGAACGCGCTCCACCTATCCCGGGGGAACCCCGGCTATATTAGCGGCTTGGCACCCCTGCGGCTTGATTTACGGGCGCGCGCTAACGAGCCTCGGCCCGCATCAGGCCACGAAGAGGAGGTGGTGCAAGACGATGCAGCAGCATTCGGGCGCTACGGTTACGACGCGGCGCGGGGGTCATGGGCGTCGCTAAAAATTTATCCGTCGAGATAGAGGCGAGAAAGAGAGGGCTGGGAAGAGTGATCTCGGCGCGATGGACAGTGGCCGAAACTCCCGCTCGACCTCGCGCGGAGTGCAATCAAACGCTATTTTGGAACAAGAAGAGTTTAAATAATTTAATTCATTTTCGTATTTTAAATAAATATAAAGTACATTTTGTAACTGCGAAATTTTTACATACGTATTATCAGATAGATATCACAGTACACCTATAATATGTATACTCACTATCAATCATTAAACCATTAAAAGATAATAAGGTACATTCAAGGTTGCTAAGTAATTAATTTGTTTGACGTATTAGTTTCCCATTTTTACTACAAATTTATAAAGATACAATGAATTTCGTGATTAGCGCTTAAATGCATTTCGTAAAACCAAATTATATTCGTTGATCGGAATCCGGGAGTTCTACATATATTTATACATTCTTTCATTATCCTGTATCATTCGGTCGCAATTTCTCGCCGGACACACCCACAAGGTGTTAATCATTTTTTGCTCGGCTCAATTAACTGAAATCGATAAGTTTGGCAGAAGATTATTCCCCCCTTTGAATGCCTCATTTCACAAACCGTATAAATTCAAAAATAAATAAGGAAACGGATATTATTTCCGTCGCAAGCACCTTGCAATAAAGAGTTCCCAGCGCTCGAATCGGTCAAGCTTTGTCGTGCTCGGAAATCGAATTTCTCCTTCGATACATGGATCCAGGGAGCCACCTTCATGGCGGCGCCCATGACGTCGTCGATATATATGACAGAACGGATGCGTCGGTTGGTGGAAGAACGGCGAGCGAGGGGGCACATCGTCGTGTTTCCTCCCCGACAATATGCCGGCCGGCTGGAAATCGCGAAACGATCCAACACCGGCGGCCCCCGGCGGGCTGATTGGACCGTATTTGGCTGTAATTAAGGCACCGGCGGCGGTTATTAGCGAACCGCGAAAACGAACAACATTGTTCGGTGCGCATCGCGCGTAAATCAGACCAAATCCTGTCCTATTCTCTTTCAGGAGCATCACAGTTCCTCTTTAGTGCTGCACGAAGATAAAATGTATCTCATAAAAAGACAATAAAAGAATATTATTTCTCACGTACATTTTCTCTAATATTATTTATGTACATTTTCCAAATTTTACTTTCTATGTAAAATTAAACAACCAAAAAACCTTTTTTCTTGTTATGTATCTTCCGTTTGTATAGAATGTATATATATTATTAAGATATTTTTTCTATAGATATAAGGTAACGGTTCAATTTGTTTTATTTATAGAATAAATTGCAACATATTTCCAGCATATCGAGATAAATGTGATAACACTTCAATCGCATATATAATTGGCGATATATAAATAAGATATAAAATAATATCTTTATTCCACTTTGAAGTGTCTGATTATCTGTACGTGCACGCTCGCCCTCATGGAATCAACCAAGGCAAATGGTTGGCAAAAATTTATAACGCAAAGCCGTTGGAATGATGTTACGCGAAACTCTTCTGCCGTATCGAAAGACGAATATGGCAACAATACCTTTCGACTCGCATAATTGGCGCTATGGGCGCCCAATGGGGCCACCTCGTGACGACGCCGCGCGGGAGGGCCGCCGGCGCGGGATGAAGAGATTTACAATGTTCCCGGTCGTAAAATAATCAATAAAATCTGCGCAATGTAAAGAAACAGACGTGCGGCAGTGATTTAGTATACGGAGCGCCGGGCCCCGTTGTTCCTTCCCCTCTCACCTTCCTGTTCAGGGTGATTTCCTGAAGTCCGTCCTTAAGGCCCGGCCATATATGAAGAGCGGATCATGAGCATGAGGCGCCACGAAAAAAAAGAGGAATTCAACCGAACTTGAATTGAAATTTAGAGATCAGATGAGCAATTTTTTTTGCCACAATTATGTGTTACTAATAATATAATTGCCTATTTCGTTAGCAATCGAACGATATTGAAAAATTATCAAGCAATATAAGAGAGTTAATGTCCTAACGCAATCCAATTGATTTTAACATTATAGTATAATAACATTTTTATATTAAATAAAAAATAAACAATATGATATAATTTATAATCACATAACTTTCGCTATGACATTATTTATTTAAAATGACAAAACTTCTATGATGAGCTAAATTCAAAGAAATCCCAAGTAAAAATAAGTAAAAACTTTTTCAATTAATTTTAAGTAGATTTTACTTATAGCTTCAAACTTAATTGTCTTGGGTAATAAAATTCACATTTTAAAAATTACAATCATAATTTTTCCCTTGAGACCGATGTTGCATCATAAAAGCAAAATATAAAATTACTCTCTTCGATATATCGCTATTCTTCGAAGGCTACTCGGATTCAGTTCTTAACGACATATATATATGATCGATTGCGTTTGCTGAAAAAGGAAATATACACATAAGCCACATGTCGTTGTCGAAATGGAAACCAATTAGAAAGGGGCTAAGCAGGGGTCCGATGGTCGTTTTGAAAAAGCGCGTCGCCTCGTAATCGTGCGCTAATTTATCAGCGCACCCCATTTGCGAGCGTAAGTCACCCAAATGATCCTGTAGCATCACCACGCAGATAATAGGCGTGGCCCCGGTTATTTTGAGTGGTGCGTATCTCGGTTTTACGAGGCGTTAAAGGTACCGTGACTGATGACGGAGCCAACTAACAAGTTTTCACAGGTAAAACAAAGACGTCCGACAAATTTTGATCTTCGCCCATATCTATTGTATCGCCATGAGAGATATTGTTACAAGCTTTTATCAATAATACTAATTGTAAGTGGACAGATACGTATTTCCAGATCTGGACACAATTTTTTCAATATAAAATAATATGAAAATTATACCCGATTTTTTAGACGTTGGAGTCACTTCACTTTGTAATATTTATTATTTAAATTACTTTTTTTGCATTATTATTATTATTATTATTATTATTATTATTATTATTATTATTATTATTATCTAGCATGCAATTGCCCTTAGATAGATTAAAAAAGAAATTCTTAATACAATTATTATTATTTTTATTTTATAACAAGTATTTTTACCTGCAGTAATCATTTAGTAAGAATCTCCGCTAGAATCATATATATTGCTGCTGTTAAAATTTTTATTTTTTTACCACTGTCTTTAGCATTAGGTACTGTAGCTTTTATTGTTTTCTTAGCAATATTCATTTTTTTTATTTGAGTATATAACACTATTTAAACGATTGTTATTACAATTGTTCAAAGGTTTGCTTCATACTTTAAATAATTTTTCTGTCACCAATATAAATCATTTATTTTTCTACACACACACACACACACACATCACAATACCTATTAAATACTACGATATTTTGGGTTACTTAATCATCAGTTAATCACGAAGGCATTCTGAATGTGGGTAGTGCCTTAAGTTTTCTGTGGGAAATATAGCGCGATTCGCTTCGAGGTTTTTGCGGCGGGAGCCAAGTATGGTGACGAATTTACGAGCTCCTTACAAGCGGAGGCCTGCCCTCTTCGTGAGCATGTAGCGGGTAATAAAGTACGAGGCCAGAGGATATTCGAAACAATCGAACTGAGAGAGGACAGGGTCTATATCGGCTCGATAAGGCCCAGATCAAATTTATGATTGATTTACGAGTAATCGCACGCCGGCAATCCCTGTTTTCCTTTAAATAATCTGTCATTCACTCTACTTACGGAGCAACAATGATTTCTCTAGAGCGATGCTCTCAGTGCTGATGATGTGAGCCGAACACGGCCGAAAACGACCTAAGTATATAGACCTGGATATCCCGACTCTTGAATTCAGATGATCTCTTGCAGCCAATTAGAACCTGCATCAATATGCATGTGAGCATCTGCAAGAGATCATCCGAAGATGAGGCGGGAATACACAGTTTTAAGTGCAAACATACCCACATTCTTCCCCCAACACACACACACACACACACACACACACACACACACACACACACACGCGCGCGCGCGCGCGCAAGCAAGCAAGCAAGCAAGCAATGAGTAAAGTCCGATCAGCAACTTCCCCGTGGTGCTTATCGAGTAAAGCTAAAGCTGGCGGTAACACACCAAAAGTGCATAGGTAACTTTGATACGCCGTAACTCCGCGAAAGAGAAGCGTACGGATCTCAATTTTTTTTAATTTGCAAGAAAAATTCTATATTTTACGATGGTTATCATGACATTTGCGAAAAAAATTTATTCCATTCCGCAGAGTGCGTCATGCTAAATATATCTTTTCTTGGAAACAAAGCATATCCTTACTTTTGGAAAGATGGCGGAAGGGGAAGAAAATCAATTCAAAGTCTAACAAAAAAATCTTTAAAGTAAAGACTTTATTCTTTGAAATTAAAATAAAATTTTTTAAATACGATAATTTTTCGCGGAGATATGCTTATTTGAACTTATTCAAGTTCAAGTTATGCGAAATTTTAATATGAATGGAGTATTACGATAATTTTGTGGACCACTGTGTGTTTAAATTATTCCGAGTGATTTTTTTTTAAATATATAGAGTTACAAAAGTATTTCCTCGATTGCTAAATTTAATACAGATATTTATACAAATTCTATTTTCCAATTTATGTGCATCGTTTCAAATATGTTCTCAAAACCAAATCTGGACCATAATAGATTTATCACATCTCAATAATGTACACACGTTTGTCGCGATAAGAAAATCATTTTGTGAAATAATTTCAGTTAAAAAAAGAATTATAGAAAATAACATGTTAGAGACAAAATTATTTTATAAAACAACGTGTTTGATATCTGAGGAAAATGTTGCACAATATTATCAGCACTTCGAAATAAAACCTCAACTACGTAACGAAAATCATAAACGTATCGCGACGCAAAAGCGAGTGTTAAATAAAAGTGAAATTTGCCAAACTTATCCCTCATTCTTTTTATTCTCCTCTGGCAATGTCTTACAATATGTAAAGTGTATTTAAAGACACGCGCTGGATGACGAATTTTGCTATACTTTTGCTAATATTCTGCAACAGCACTGAATATCCCGAATCTAATGATTTGATGAGGAGGTAGTCGCCGTAGTCGTAACATAACATTGTACATAAAAACATGTGTATAAAAAGATTAATAACACAACATTGAATATAAAAAAGCTACAATATTCTTCGTCTCAAATAAGTCAAATAATAATATTTTTCATTGTTTGATATTTTTTGTTGTTTAAATTTAACTTAAATTTTATGCACAAGAGATATTTTTAAAAAATCTTTTATGCTTTTCTTATATAAAGCAGATCCTCACAAATTTTTTAAAGAACGCTCATTTATTTTGTATTATAACCGTTAATTCACCTAGATCTCCGATAAGACATCGCACGTTTTCTGTATGTTATAGCACGTTACCTTCTGTCTCGCTCTCGCGATACGTGTTGTTTGGTTTAAAATGGGAATACATTCATATTTATATCCCATGCTTCATAATATTGATTCTACATATATGTATATCTATTTACATTTATCACATTCACACACTCGCCTCTCGTACGCGCGGCGCGTATAGAAGATCACCCGAATATCACGCGGAAAAACCATGAAACTCCTCTTTCTATTTGTGAGTACTGTTATTTTTTTTCCGATGTAAATAGATGCAGAAGAATTGCCGTTAAAACGCCTTTCCTTCGGTTTCAATATCTATTTGCAGCTGGCAATTTGTGCCTCTCTACAGTTACTTGCCGTGCACGTGACGGACTTGAACGAATATCTGGACGAGAAACTTCGACAGTCCTTGATAGAATTCATCAAGATTCACATCCAAAAGACGTCGCCGGGTAAGTTCGAGTAACGAGTTTATTCCAACGACGAATATATCTTCTTTTTTTTTTCATTGTCAAGAGGATGTCTCTACGAACCGCGATCGTGCTAAAAGTTCAACAATTTCCATTTTTACCGATTAAATACATAACAACATATATTCCATATCAAAACTAAAAATAATCTTTTTAATCGAGAGATGAGATACTTAGCAAAGCGTTTTGTTCACAGTGCAAGAAATATCGTATAGAGTACAATGGGACAGATCATGGCGGGTACCTATAACAGGCGATTATCAGCCGTTCACCATGAATATGCTCGACGAGGTGTTCATCATCGACGGCAATCGTGTGATGGCACCCTCTCTCAACGCGACCCCCTGGAACGAGACCTACGATGGATTTCGCGAAGTTTATCGGATCAGAGAGGAGTCCGTCGTTAAGTTCGTCAGGGTACGAATCACTTCTCTAACGACATCAATATCAATCTTAATCTTCAAAAATATCTCTGCTGAAATAACACTTTATATAACTTTTTATATTATATTATAAAATATAATATAATATAAATATCTTTTATATTATAAATGCTTTATATTTATATACATATAATGCTTTTATTATGCTTTTAATATGTTTGACTTTATTTATAATCATTATGCCACGATATAAATAAATTACACTTGATTGCAATCTTCGCAGAGCATCGTGTGGAAGAACACCAGTTACCTGTTAGTGTGTTACGAGCCCAGTCTGTGCGATTTTTATACGGCAAAACCGAGTTACCCATTACGATTCCGCCACGCCATAGGATACAGAGGCATCCCCGTAGATGCTAAATTTTTCACACAGGACGACCGACTCCATCTTATCATCGCCAATAATGCCGACAAATTTCCCATACCGTCCGTGTGAGTCTCACAAGCTTATTCCTGAAAAAGAGAGACAGAGAGGCAGATTTATTTAAATAAGTCTGTCATCGATTATCTCGAAATAGACAGTAGAAACAGATGCGCCAATAAATATTTCTTTTTTTTTCGAGTTTTTATTTCTCTTGCGGCTCTGTCGAATGGCAGAATCTATCGATGGACCGGTACGTACATACATGGACGTCATCACCCAGGTGATGACAATCGGCGCGATATCGGTCACTACGTTTGAGAACTGATGGCGATCGACGATCATCGTGTTCGCCCAGAGCAACACCGAGAATTTGTGGATCGGTTCCGAGGTATATGAATTCAAAGACAGCAACATAGTGAGGCTACAGTTCTTGTCCACCGCACGTCCGACCTCGGTGCATCACTACGTTCACGGAGACTTCAACTTCATCTTGATGATAAATAACTTAGGACCGACCAACGTGCTCTGCTGGGACGGTTCGTGCATTCCAATAAAGTTGTTTTCCTCATTTCCTTTTTCTTTTAAATAAAACATTGTCTAGAATATTATATACTGTTTCTATCAGGGAGTGAATTGCTGGATTGGTTCAGTCTTCCCGACTTCCCACATAGCCTGATAAGTATTTTTCACATGGACGGCGATACTTTCGTAGTTGTGACGCACGATGTGAGTGTAAAGAATCACTCGGTATTAAAATAAACTAGAACTTGAAACGTGATAATGGTAATGATGCGACAAATTATTTACAGAATATCGTCAAATTGTACAAATTTCACAGTACGTCCGATTAGAAGAGCGAGAATGTTAAACGTTTTAAGGATAACCAGAAGATAGTCGATATGACGGTCTTGATGAACGAACGTACGATGAATGTAACGTTGGTCCTTGCAGAAAAGGATGTGTACTGGGTGGAACAGTGGGAGGCTGAGATGACTTCGATACCAATAAGTAAATAATTAATACTGATTACTTTTTTATTTGTAAAAGAGCAACCATTATAAAAAAAGTGTACACATTATTCTTCCGTAACCATATTATTTTCATACTTTTTTATTATACTTTTTTACTTTGTTAGAAATAATGAATTGAAATAAATAATGAATTTTCTATCGGAATATATAGAAAAGTATATAAATATTTACAGGACATCTTCAATCTTTATCTTACTAATTCTTCATTTCCTTTGAAATATAAAACCAATAAGAAGCACATGAAAAAACGTAAACAGTTAAAGCAGGAAGAAAATCGG
Source organism: Temnothorax longispinosus (assembly GCF_030848805.1). Taxonomy (NCBI): domain Eukaryota; kingdom Metazoa; phylum Arthropoda; class Insecta; order Hymenoptera; family Formicidae; genus Temnothorax; species Temnothorax longispinosus. The sequence continues at coordinate 10,716,684 of NC_092359.1, read as the reverse complement.
CTAATTAATCGGAAATTGTGAAAAAGACAAGGCTACAATTTAAAACTCTAGGCTCTATTCGGTCAATTGGCTTACTGCATGAGTTTTAATGTTTAAATTTTGTTATGTGTGTAATTTTTTGGTTTAATACATCTTTCATTACGGTGCAAATGTATTTCAATATTAATAAGAGTTAAAAATTTTGATATAATAAATATCAAGAACCTAATAATTATTTGAGTTATAATTTAATTTACTTATAAGTCTATGTCAAGTACTGTGTTAATTTGAATTCGTTATTTTAGAATCAGTTAGCCAACCATATTGACATTGGGTAAGCTTCGCGGATTTAGTCTCACATGCGGACTCCAATCGCATGTCTATTTGCTCAACGTGCGCGAACCGGTTCGGACGTGTTTTGTCCGGAAGGAAAATTTTTTTTAGGCTCCTGCGGGTAGTCACCGCGGCCATATTGGATTCTTACTATCGAGGCGAGGAAAACACCCAATTTTGTTGTGCATGCCATTTTCAAATAAAAAGACATTTCAATAAAACATCACTATAGATCGTTTCAGAACACTTCCGAAATTGGCCGAAAACTACCCTTTTCCCTCGACAATAAACAAACAGCTATAAAACGAAGCCTAAACATACGGGAAAAACAGCCGTTTAACGACTATCGAAAGGAGGTGAAAACGTTCCTTCCGCATGCAAATCTTACTTTTCGGCCAATTTTACGACTTTCACGAATACGTTAAACGTTAGAGCACAAGCACAGAGCGAATAATAAAGAAATAGCACGCACAACAAAATAGGTTGTCAACATGTCACAAGACAGAATTCTCCATTGGAGAGAGTGAGAGGAGAGAGTTCTGATTTCTGCCGCGACGGTACGTTGCCACCGTCAACGCAGAGTTCTCGGCTCAGGGACAAAGAGCCTTAAGTATTGCGACTGTTACTGCCTGCATTGATCCCCACTCAGACTTTTAGTGATTTTCATTTAAACTTTGTCACGCTAACGTGTTCCAGACTTTGTTAAACAAACAGTGGCAAATGCTGTATTGTCCTCTGAAAAGAGGCAGGAGCCAATAAAATAAAAGAAGAAGAAGAAGACTAACCGCATGTCCCAACATTTGTTCTCTTTCATGGTTTTTTTCTTTTATACAGAGAAGATCTAGACTGCCTTGTTGATAAACGCAGTAAGATAGTATGACAATCGATAGAAATTATTTTCTCTGATTAATTTTTTGATTCAGTTCCAAGTTAAATTTCCGGTAATTCTCTTTATTCACTGTGTGATCCTTTGTTCGACTTATTGTTAGATCGCTGTCCTAACCTGTATCAAAAAATGAGATAAAAGATACATTAATTTGTAACAGTATTATATTCCCCTCAACATTGACGTGATCCGACTCGTCGGGAGTTCTTATATACAGATATTATTCTATTATTCTATATTCTATCCAATATGTAATACCCATACTTTAAATGCGATACCTGAAATAACTCTATATAATGTGTTCCATATAACATATATAATATCGATATCCAAAACGACCTGACCTAAAATGTTCTGTATAATATGCAATACCGTATGTAATAATACTTAAATGATTAATTATTTAAATTGACTCAGGCGAGCAGGAAACGTTACACGAAATTTAAAGTGGACGATGTAAATAGACTATCGGTAGGGAACAACCCGTGCGAGCTAAATGTAAAGGCGAAAAGGAGATAGCGATATTAACCGCACTCAGACTCGACCAACAAGGCGGACAAGGACGCCAAAGCAGCCGCCCCCGGAGAAAGCCAACGAGGTTGCCCGAATATTCGCGACCTAAGCAACCGGCTCACCGGTGAAATTTATGAGATGCTCACGCGCTAACTATTCAGCTCACGCTGGACCTCTGCCGGAGCACCGGACTGCCGGAAAATTCACTCTCCGGAAAGCCGTACTGCGTTCCACTGTAATTCCGAAAGTCGTTCCCCCGATAAGTCGTCGTTCATCTGCTGTAATTGTACCGTCAATTATTCGGCGATGAGAGACATTGTATTGTGGAAGTGATTGTGATCGTAAGTAAGAATCTGTCGAGAAGGAATTGTAATCGGCAATCGTATTGTAAGTAATATATATTATTTAATTTGTATTCTCCTACTTGAGACAAATTATAAACGAAATATAATAATTGTAAAACGAATTATAATATATTGTTACGTCAAGCTCCGGAATTTGTAGAATATTAGGTTTAGAAGAATAGCAAGGAAAGGGCTATCTAGAGGAGGGGAGATAGAAAGACGTAACGAGATCTTATCGTATCTCGGGCGCACGCTGGAAAAGACGAGTGCCTCGAGACGAATGCACGTTTCGGGAAACTCCAGTCATGAGTCAATGTCCAGAAGGGACGCTATTATATACGCCTACTGTGAATTTCGTGCACTCGTGGTCCTATTTTTAGTCAAGGAAATTAATCCATATAACCAGGGATCGGACCGTGGTCGATTTTCGAGAAAGCAAGGAAGCTGATGAGGACGAGGTCTTATTCTATGAAATAAATGGTATTCATTTTACAATATATATATATATATATATATATATATATATATATATATATATATATATATATATATATATATATGTAGGTCCGGAAGTATGTTCCGGGACTTTTATTTTTGATATCGGTATATTCCGGGACATTTGGCAGTTTCCAGACTGTCCTGGAAAAAATTCATGTCCTACGGCAATTTTCGGGACAGTTTTTTGAATCTGATTACATATATATGCGTTATATTCCAGAACTGTACATTTCAAAAAACGTAAACAGTCCCGGAACATACCTCTGGACCTACACACACACACACATATACCTATATATATATATATATATATATATATATATATATATATATATATATATATATATATGGGGCATTCCACGCCAATTCGCAAGGGGTCAAACTTCGACCTTTTTATTTTTGATGGCCGCTCGTTTTTTAACAGGTCTTTACGAGTATTAGACCTCTGTTAAATCGTTTCTATAATAAATGTATCGTTTCCGAAATAGAGCCTGCGCAAAATGAAGACTGCAAAATTTTCAATGAATTTTTTCGCCTATTAGACAACGTCTAAGAAAAAAATTCATTGAACATAAAATACGCTATTTAGATCATAGTTTAAAAAAAAAATTATCCCAAATTTTTATAATAATGATTTTAAACTAATAAAGTAAAAAAACACACAAAAATTTGAATATCTCAAAAACCCCATTTTCTATTTTTTTGAAATTTATAGGAAATATTCTAGGGAGTATTAAAAAAATTTTAAGACTAGTTGGAAGTTGCGCAGAATTTTTGGGAATTTTTTATAAATTTTTTTGTGAGGCAGTAGTAATATTTGACTCACAAAAGTGTAGTTAAAAACGTGTTTCAGACAATTCTGAATCGATTTAGATATACTTTTTTACTAAAGCATGATGAAGATCTCGGCATAGCACACGACAATTGCGATGAATAGTGTGGGAAAGGCAAAAAAAATAGATTTATGAGGAAGTTTAATTCAATAAGTACATTTGTTTAAGAACATATTATTTATAATTTTATTGTTTTGTGCTCAGTATAATCATTCGAAAATGAGTAATCTTTAACAATTAATTTATAATTTTTGGTATGACTTGGTATGACGCAGTGGACACGTTGAGTCTGAGGTATTCTTTTTGTTTGATCGTACCGACCTGTCAAAAATTCGGCGGCGATTGCAAGTATTGGGACAAAAAAAATTATGAAATTGCCGCCGAATTTTTGACAGGTCGGTACGAGCAAACAAAAAGGATACCTCAGACTCAACGTGTCCACTGCGTCATACCAAGTCATACCAAAAATTATAAATTAATTGTTAAAGATTACTCATTTTCGAATGATTATACTGAGCACAAAATAATAAAATTATAAATAATATGTTCTTAAACAAATGTACTTATTGAATTAAACTTCCTCATAAATCTATTTTTTTCGCCTTTCGCACACTATTCATCGCAATTGTCGTGTGCTATGCCGAGATCTTCATCATGCTTTAGTAAAAAAGTATATCTAAATCGATTCAGAACTGTCTGAAACGCGTTTTTAACTACACTTTTGTGAGTCAAATATTACTACTGCCTCATAAAAAAATTTATAAAAAATTCCCAAAAATTCTGCGCAACTTCCAACTAGTCTTAAAATTCTTCTAATACTCCCTAGAATATTCCCTATAAATTTCAAAAAAATAGAAAATGGGGTTTTTGAGATATTCAAATTTTTGTGTTTTTTTACGTTATTAGTTTAAAATCATTATTATAAAAATTTGAGATAATTTTTTTTTTAAACTATGATCTAAATAGCGTATTTTATGTTCAATGAATTTTTTTCTTAGACGTTGTCTAATAGGCGAAAAAATTCATTGAAAATTTTGCAGTCCTCATTTTGCGCAGGCTCTATTTCGGAAACGCTACATTTATTATAGAAACGATTTAACAGGGGTCTAATACTCGTAAAGACCTGTTAAAAAACGAGCGGCCATCAAAAATAAAAAGGTCGAAGTTTGACCCCTTGCGAATTGGCGTGGAATGCCCCATATATATATATATATATATATATATTTATTTATTAATAACGAGAGCATTTGGACATTTATTATTAAAAGAAAAGATCTAATAAAATTTTAGCAAAGTATAATTACAATAGAGAAATAGGCAAATCCCGGGAATTTTCCCGGGAATGTATATAACGGCCCGCTCGGCTATTGACCGGCGGCGCAGGTTTCACAATTTCTCACGGATCGAGACGCTAGATCTCGAAATTTCTATCGCCTCGTTTTATCTGTTAAGTATTGTCTGGCGTCAAGTGTTTTTCATGAATTTTCCCTGGGAATGACGACCTGACCGGCTATTGACCGGCGGTACAAGTTTCACAATTAATATACGTATTTGTTTGATTTGATGTCGGAAAGAATGATGATTCATTATCATCAATAACCTGCCTGCCGATCGACAAATATTATTCGGTTTTTGTCATCCCAAGAACAATTTTGTTAGAAAAACATCTTACGAAAGATTTTTATGAAAGAAGGAAATCGCGAAGTCCACAGGACGTAACAATATTAACTCAAACGTAATGTAATCGCTCGATTCATATTTGAGGGTCTGTCCAACTATCCACCCCTGAGTTTCTATTTGTTCATGTATACCTTTACCAATTTTATAAAAATTGGTTGGCGCCCAGTAATAAATTTTAAATTTAGAGCCCCAACAGCTATAGACCCGGCCGCGTCGGGTGAAGGTTGTTTGTACAATAATAATTGCTAAATAATTTAATAGTAATAATAAAATAAGTTAATAATAAAATTCAAAATCAAACGGCCAGTTCCAAAATAAATTAAAAAATACATTTTGAAAAATTTTAGTCACTTATTGTTAGTAGCGTAAGTGTAGCGAACGTAAGCAATTTAAATTTTGCAATTTTTTTCTTTAGTGTTTGTGCACGCGTGTATGCCGTATATTCTTCTACCACGTGGTAAAACATCTACCACGTGGTGGAACACACTACAACGTGTATCGGAAAATGAAATGAAAGATACATTTTTTTTTAAATAAGATAAATAATACATTTCAGAAAATCTTAAGCCTATTCTACAATAGCCGTAAGAGTATGCAGTAAGACGTAAGCAGTAAAAATTGACCAAACATTTTCTTGGATTGTAAAAATCTTATTAGTCAATATATAGCTTACTGTTTACGCCTTACATTTACTCTTACGACTATTGTAAAATGAAACTTTATTGTCATTTAAAAATTAAGCGTAAGTGGAGAAAATGTGGACAATCTGAATTTTGTAATTTTTTTGATTTTTTCTTGTGCTCGTGCACGTGTGCCACGTGGTGATAGAAGAGCACAAAGTTTGCGATATTTTAGATTTATAAAAAAACATTTTTCTATATTAAAAAGATTTTTTAAAATTGTTATTTTGTTTAAAATAATTAATTATTTAATAATATACATGCAGAATATGTAATAATGACAGTACTAGCAACGTGAATAGAAGCAGGATAAACTTAGATTATATAATCTTACCACTATAATTATAGAAATATATGATATTTTATCAATATACATTGTAGCATATACTACAAAAGCAAGGATTATTATTCTCCATATTTTTTTATCGTTTTTAGGGAGAAGTATGACATCCTACAATCAATTTTTATATTGCGAGAGTTGCAGTCGGTACCCCTATGTCGGCAGAGTATCCGTAGGAGAAGAGAATAGCGTTGATTTTATCTATCAATATGGGAAGAAAAGATTTGTTTCCAAAGACCACAACAATTTAAGCATATTTTATACTGCCTCTGACATAATTGGGCCACCTAATAAAAAAAAAACGTTGGTATGTGTATTTCCTGATATTATATGTTATTGTTCCGTAAAAAGTAATCGCAATTTAAACTTATAAGTGTTTGTAGTATTTGACACCTTTTGACTTTTCATTACAAACGTATAATAATAATAATGTCGGAGATATTTCAATATCTCCATGGCAACAAAACGAAGAAATTGCTGAACGACTTGCTTCTATATGGAAATGGAATTATATACCGCCGATCGAAAATAATTATATTAGTATGTAATATTTTAATTAGCAAATAAGATATTGTTAAAGAAGATATGCTTTTGTTGAAAAGAGAGTATAATTATATTTTCTATTTTGAAGATATCGAGTTTCATGAAGCTGTATATCCAATCAGAGTCTCTATTTATGAAATACATAATCCTGGAAGCATAATTCAAATTTGGGCTCAAGATTCTAATAATCAGTGGTTCAAGTTGTGGGATGAATGGTCTAAGATTGTACCGCTGACATCAAGATTATTTTCTCCACCGTTGTCGCATCCGTGTAACTTTAAAACCAAAATGCTCAAACTAATATTTAAGAACAGTTTACAGTTCTCTTACACAAAGCTAGATGCTGTGATGCTCATCGGTACTTCAGAATTGATCCTTTCTAGAAATCCTAACGAGAGCTTAACTAATCTGTTAAAAAGAATAAACTGCATGTTCTCTTCATGCCATGACGATGTTCATAATTTAACAGCAGATTTAAAAAGTGCACACTTGGATATAGTTCATCTGCAAGAAAATTTTCCTGAATATTGTGTTATTTGCAGAAGGTATTATTATCGTCGACATTAGATAATATGTAAATCCTTTTTTTTTATTAATAATGAAAATAAATTTGTTTCGATAACATTTGCAGCGATACTTATAAGAGTATAATATTAAAGCACAAAAAGACATCTCAGGAGATAATATCTGGTTATGTGCAACCTAATGGAGAGAAAAACTCGCGTCATATTTTATTAAAAAGTGATTTTTTAAAATCAGTTTTTAATTTCTTTAAATCACTTTTTAATTGGGCAAAGCAAATAAAACTCTTTTCAGATAAATCCAAGGAGCTTTGCAATTTGTCTACCCTTCTTGTAAAGTATTCCAAGAAGTCTATTTCTCATAATAATATTTATTGTAATGTCATCTCAAATATTAAAGTTTTATATTTTATTTTTACAGGATGAAATACTTTCAGATAAATCGAAGGAGTTTTGCAATTTGTATACCCTTCCTGTAAAGTATTCCAAGAAGTCTATTTCTTATAATAATATTTATTGTAATGTCATCTCAAATATTATAATTTTATATTTTATTTTTACAGGATGAAATACTTTCAGATAAATCCCAGGAGCTTTGTAATTTGTCTACCCTTCCTGTAAAGTATTTTTTAAGAAGTCTATTTCTCAATAATATTTATTGTAATGTCATCTCGAATATTATAAAGTTTTATATTTTATTTTTACAGGATGAAATACTACTAAAGATATTTAAAAACTTAGATTTGATAACGTTATGCCGCGTGAGTAGAGTAAATTGGTACTTCAATAATTTAATACGAGACCCTAAACTCTATACACGTTTAAACATGCGACGTGTATCTCATAGATACATTTGCGATATGTTTTGTTATTTTACACCTAGATGTAAATATTTGCAACAATTAGATCTTACAGCAAGCAAATTTGATGTTAAGGATTTAAGTAAGTTTCTTGATAATTGCGGCATGCGTTTAACGCACTTAAAACTATATGACTGCGGCAAGTCTGTTGACAATCAAGCCTTACTTAAAATTTCAGAGATATGCAAAAATTTGAAAGGTATGTATATAGTATACGTATAGTGTATATGATTGTTAAGATTATGAGTAAATTGCATATATCTAATACAAATTTTTCTTAGAATTGGATCTAAGTTATTGTTGTTACATAGACGACGAAGGATTTTCGTACCTTGAGAAGCTGAAAGGTTTGGAACTTTTAAACCTTTGTAGTACATATATAAAACCTAAACGTCTTTGCAAAATACTGCAAAAAAATCAACGGATGCGTGAGTTACATTCCATGCATCATATTTATAAGAGTGCTACAATCACAAAAGCAGTTGTACTAGAGTTGGGAAATTCGTGTCGTAACTTGGAAGTAATAAATCCATTGGACGCATGTGAGCTTACATCTCAGGGTATTAATGCTCTCACTAACTGTAAGAATTTACGAAAAGTGCATCTGTAAGTGTGTGCGCTACATTTTCTTTTAAAATACATATTATTGTATTCTTTATTGAAATTTGTTTGCTTCTCTTGCGAGCATCTTTAAAAAGTTACATGAATTTTCTTTTTGCAATTAAAGTACTGTACTAATTATATCATTTTTGTTACAGAAGCGGATGTAACCCATCTGGGTACTCATCTGAGTATCCAGTTGAGAGCTTATTTAGACTTCTTTCCTCTTATCAAAACTTGCAAGAGGTGTATTTGTCTATATTTTACCTTACTGGTCACAATTTAGAATTGCTAGCGCAGTGCAAAAACTTGAAAAAGTTATATTTTGATTTTGTAAACTTTCATACACCTGATAAATATTCCGTTATTTTCGAACAATGTCCTAAACTGCAAGAGGTTTATCTCATATACTGTAAAATAAGCGATCGGTTGGTTAATCAATGGAAGGAAAGGTATCCGCATGTGTCCGTCTATACATTCCGCTAATAATTTGAATGGTTTTTGTTTACTAGTTTAAGACATATCTCAATTTACTTTTTACTTACGCTTTCTTTTTAAATTTTTATACTTACAAATTTACTTTGTAAAAATTATCTGGTAAATTAGGTTGTAAAAGAAGTTAATGTTTAATAAAAACAAAATATTTATATTTATTTATAATTTTGTTATTTTCGAACAGTTTTATCTTCCTTTTCTTTTTCATAATTTGACTTTCTTTGGGTGATCGTGTTATTTTTTTATTTAAAATAATTGTTCGACGAAATACTGCAAAAAAGCTACATTAGTAACATTGTCAGTAAATTTTTGATATTTTTTTCCACAACCGTATGTCTCTTTCAAGAATTTATTTAGAAATATATCTTTTGTGATACTTTTTCTAGCCACAGTTACTAAAATAAAAATAGTTTCTAAAACAGCTTTTTGTGAAGTTCGTTGTAAAAATAAATTTTTACACTGTTCTGAAACTAAACTCATAAAAGCTACTATGAATATTGGCAGAATTTGTCTGCTATTTCTTGGTAAAAATTACACTATAATTTTTATGCATTTAATTTTTAAATACTCAACCTTGCGCTCGTCGCAGAGTATATAATAAAAATTATTAAACATTTCAATTACTTATAACAATTGGATTTTGCAACTTTTTGTAACTTAAAATATTTTTATAAAAAGATTGTCTCCTTAGCTTTAAAATGCCTCTTCAAAGAAATTTTTACGACAAGTATAATCTATAAGTATAACCGCTTAAACCTCTGGCCACCATGTGCCACGGCGACTTTCTACTTTCTATTGAGCAACATTTTCTTCAAGGCGGATGAGGGTGGACGATGCGCGATGCTGATCGATTTCGCGCTTATTAGATATTCGACGCTCGTCGTCGATCTCTCTACGTATCTCTACAACTGTTGCTGGAATGAAGAGATACGAGAGAAATTTTTCGACATCATGCGGGCTTATCGCGATGCGCTGATGAAGTATTTGCTGGACGCTGGCGTTCAAGACATTGAGAAATATTCATATAACGCTCTATTGGACGATTTTAGGAGGGGCGCTCTCTTCGGTTTTCTTGTCGTATCCCATTTTTTGCCGACAATATTGGGATATCTCAAACCAGAAGCGATAGTACAAGACATGAATAGTCTAGGCGCATTGGGATGTGCAAAGAAGCATAAATATGACGGTGGAGACGAAGTATGTAAAATACTTGCTGATATATTACTGCATCTGAGAGATCTTGGCTGCTTGAAACATATTTTATATAATGTGAGATAATTCACATAAAATGCATATAAGATACAATTTATATCGATTAGTAACTATAAAGTATATACGTCGAAAAATTTTTAAGTAATCAGGTAATACAGATTCGTAATTATATTAAAGGCAAAGGATTTATTTTATAAATATTGTTGTCTCTCTCTCGTTGTCATTTCTATACGAAAAATAGTTACATTATAATACAAAGACCGAATTGCAGGTGTAATTAGAGGCGAAATATATTGAATCACATTCGACTTTATAGTGTCTTGTGCGGTATATTATGGATAAAATTGTATATCATAGTTAAAAACTTTGATATCGCAATAATATTCAATTCAAAGTCGTTAATTTAACTAAATTACTCAATCGAGTCAAAATAATACTGTTTTGTGTTAAAGTAATAAATCTCGACATACATGGTAGTTAAAAATAACAAAAATGTTATTTAACACACAAGGTATTGGTTTAAATTTCATCCTTTAACTTTTAACAATGTAGGCAGTATTTTACAAGCAACTTAAATATTCTTACGTTAACAATGGTTAATAAATATTTTACTTTTAAAATTTGCATTTTCTACATGTACTTTTAATACTTATCAGCTCGTTTGAGAATAATTTATACTGTTGACGCAAGAATGTGATATCTACAAAATTTTCTACAGAATCTAGCAGAATTTTATTTTTTGCATTATAAATGTACTTTATACGTAATCATGATAGTTATAAAGTCATAATAGTAACGTAGAGTTATTATTTGTTACAGCTAATGATCTTGCGTTCAATAAAACTATAATTTTTTGCAAGTTTCTTTGATAACAAAACTAGACTTGTGTAACGATCATTTCTGTCTTACAGAAGAAACAAAAAATATTTTACGAAAAATATCAAGCAACATCAAACCTAATACATATAAATAGTATGTCAATTATAGGACATTAATATGTCATATAAGATTTTATCAATAGCTTCCAGACTATTAATAAAATACTACATATTATAAAAATATTGAAAAGTATTGGAAATTATCAAAAATAAATAAAAAATTATTCAAAAACGATATATTAATAAATAAAATTAATATTACATTAAAAATTATATAGGTAATTGTGAGTTTTGCATCACATTTGGTATTTTTGATTAATCGAATCAATTGGTTAATTGAGATTAATGTTTCCCAAAATGCTTTGTAAAAGTATCCACGGACTGTTTAAGATTCTTTTTATGCCTTTTTATCGTGTTTATAATGGTTAACAATGTGTCTGAATCTTGATAAAAATAAGTTTCTGCGAATTTTTTTACCTGAAACATATTAGTTGCAGATGTTTATTAATAATAACTTATTTTTATGCAGCGATTCCATAAAATTTAATATTTTTTAACATAATAATAACAATAAATATATATGTTATGCACAAAAATACATTTAATCCCTCAGCTGCGGAAGTATACATTACCAGTTAAAAGTATTGGATCGCATATGGAAAAGGATAAAAAATTTTATTTTAGTGCTATTATTGTATGCTTTGATAGGAATACTTTGAGAAAGAAAAACAAATATTACAATGATTTACTTAAATAATTATTGTTGATGACAATTTGAAACAATGCAATTAAATCATTAAGATACATAAATATTATAAAATTTTATTTTAATACTGTTATTTTATGATTTGATAGAAATATTTTGAGAAAAAACAAGGATCTTAATGACTTAATTGCGTTGTTTCAAATTGTCATCAATGATAATTATTCAAAAGTCAATCAAATCCTTGTGATCTTTGTTTTTTTTTCTCAAAGTATTCTTATCAAAGCATAAAATAACAGTACTAAAATGAAATTTTATAACATTTATGTACATCTTTCTTCATTAAAATAACAACTTTCCTTTTCATATAGTGATACAATACTTTTGACTGGTATATATGTTGTAAACAATTGTCTTCTGTATGCAAAAGATATATATTACACTGAAAAAAAAATACTTAGATCCAAGAAAATATTTTTTCACATAGTACCAATGGCTTATTTATACTTAATATAATCACATATTTATTTAGAATTATATATTTTTACTTAATTTAAATAAATTATTATTTTCACTTAATTTACGTATATTATTTTTACTTAATTTAAGTAAAGATATCTAATTCTAAATAAATATGTGATTATATTAAGTAAATAAGCCATTGGTACTATGTGAAAAAATATTTTCTTGGATCTAAGTATTTTTTTTTCAGTGTATATATTATGTATGTATAAATGTTCTTGAAAATTGACTATTAATTAAAAAGGCATGTATATTTACATATTATTAATAGAAAAAATATAAATATGAATCGAGAATCATAAAATTTACCTTGGATATTTGTTGGTTAGAAAAAACACTCCAAATAATATTTTGTATTGTTAGGTAGGTAGGAAGTGATCTGTAAGAGCAAAATTACATATTCATAATTAATGTATACGATAAATTTATTTAAAGAAAATAGAATATATATTTATAAAAAGAAATGTTATTACCTGGGTTTTATATTATCAAAATTTTCTAATATGTAGTCAAGGACCAAATCGTTGCGTGCATGGTTTTGAAGAATTAAATTGAAGATAAATGCATGATCTATATGGTTAAATAATGTAGTATTCGATGCTATAATATTCAAATAGTTGATAATGATATTAGGATTTTCAGCGCAATTCAATGTTTTCCAAAGTTTCTTATCAGATATTCGCTGATATAGTTCCATCATTTTATCCCCAGTAGTCCTATTAGCTACCGTCAAACCAAAGCAATACGTCCAATCTTGCCACCATTGTGGAACTCTAAAACATATATGTCTATAGAAAAGAGGTACATGTATTTTATACGTATATAGCCGACATTTAATTATATCAAGTTTTGTATTTTTTTTTGTTCTGTTAGGTTAGGTAATCTCTTAGTCTGCAAAATTAAGTTCCTGCCGTGCGTTGCTCTATCACTCTATATTTGCCATGTGACCATAAGACTACGCTACATTGAATAAATAAATGAAAGATAATTTCATCGATAACGCCACTTGTTATTTTATACATATATTTTTACTTGTTTCACATATTTATTTTATTAATTATTATTAATTAAAGATTAGAACAAAAATTGAAATTAAGGAGAAACAAAGAGAATGTCTGATTTCGAAGACTTGAATAAATAAGAAATTGGCCATATTTTATATGCATGCGTTCGCAACACACACATACAAAAACACAAATTATGAGATAATCGGGATCATAGAAAGATCGTAAGAAATTACTTGTGGGTATCAGGATTTGTGAGATGTTCGCTCAATTTAACGGCAGCCCTTCTCTTGCATTCCGCGTGACCGACGGTACATGCCCATTTCGTGGCATCTAGCCTTAGCATCTTTGTGATATCGTCATCATTAGGATTTTCTTCGTATCCTATCTTCTGAAGAAGCCCATCGAAAATTTCTGATATGTATGACTAGAAATCGTAAGATAATGTTAAATTTTATATTGGTTTGTTGGTACATGCAAAGTGACGTGATTCATATACAGATATACATATTTCGTTATATATATAATAGTGCTTTGTTAAAACATTCACTATCATAAAAATCATCGGCGAGTTTGCGTCCGACTTTTATTAATACCCAGCATCTATTTATATTAATGCAGATTAAGATTGGTTCATGACATCTTAAAATTGTACTGAAGACGGTTTTAAATATAAGCATCGACTATGAATATCGGACATAATGCCTAGCTTTGAAAGTATATTATTTGCGAAGCAATAATAATTTAATAAGGTAGAGAATGTGTATTATATATAGACTGGATAAATTAAAGATCCAACTATAAAACTAAAACATTATTTTTATATTTATAAAATTTGTCATTATATACCTTGAAATCTTTACTCTCTGGCAGTGAAAAGTAATTCGATAACTCTGTTAAAATTCGGAACATTGGACGCCATGCCACGTAATCTCTCTCTCGTCTTAGATAACTTATAAGATTCATAAATACGGAACTATCTAATTGGTCTTCCAGCAAAAAGGCAAATGCATCATCGACAATTTGAGCACGATTGAGAACATGTATTTTCGTGTATTCTTCAGAATTCAAGTAACGTATGATTCTTTCCATATTTGTAGTATCGTAATAGACACGACAGTATGCTGTCGAATTATCCATTAAATTTATTATTAGATCTTATTTGAAATTATCAAGATATATTTCCAAATACTGCCATTTTATCGTAACTAACAAACTAATGTAGTGTGTAACTTGCAAATATTACAGAAAAAATACATTAATAAAATATTTAGCAAGGTTTCGAAAAATATAATTATATGAAATTCCTTAAAGCTAAGTCTCCTATTATGAGATAGGCTCCTAATATGCGACAGCGAGGTTTCTGCTAAACTAATAGGCCCTATCTGTTGGTTCTACCATGAACTTATTGCTCTTGGGGTAAAACCTATTTAGTGGAAAATTCATTGTTTGATCGTGCGTGTAGTCGTTGCAGAGAAAGAAATTCTGAAATTGGATGTTGTCAAGTGCCATGGATATGAGTTTTTAAACCTTTTTTATTATATAATTAATAAATATTTGGCAATAAGTTCTGCATGCAGTGATAGAGTAAGGTCGTATTAATAGGAAAATACGGGATATGTTAAGTTGCTCAATTGTAGAGATTAGATTTGGTGATCGTGAAACCGCAAGGCGTGGTGCTCGTAACATGAGATACTCAGGGTACTCCTGGGTTGCTGGAGTATGAAAGTTATTGCATAGTAATAAAAGAAGAGAAAATACTATATTAACTAAGGGAAGGTTTATACGAATTTATAAGACTGTGCTGACCTTGATTTGAGAGGAAAGGGTGGAGGGGGAAGATTAGGTACAATATTGAGTATAAGTGGGTTTACGATTGTTGCAAATATGCTTCTGCAATGCATCACATGTGTATTTGAGAAACATTAAATAAAGGTTTTTAATAGTAATACTGATGTAGTTTGCACTTTATTAGCGATTTCCCGGGGTCTCTCATATTAGGAGCACACTTTTGCGATTTTGCCGAAAGCTCATTTTTTACAATTTTCTAATTTTCAGCAAAATTAATATTTAAATTAAATTTTACATTTTAGCATTTTAAAGCTTATTAAATTCCCTTCAAAATGACCTACTATATTTTTCAATTCTGCCCATAGACTTCCGGCATCACACAAAATAGGTATGGTATCTCATAATCGAGTACTTTCCTCTATAAACGGACAAATATATAAAAACTTGAATGATGTAAACCTTCGTAATGATAGAATAAATAAGATAAATAAAAGAACGTAATGTTTAATAATTTATACCAGTTTGTTGTACATTAACAATAATCCAATCTCTTGTATTAATTTCCACTCTACTAGTTTGATTTGGTCCTAACCAATTATTAGGCATAGTACGGGAGAAATCCAAATTGCTCTGGTCGGCGTAGGTCATGGGTATCCACCATTCATTATTATTGATACGTTTAGTTGCGCGGAAACATTTTTGTGTTACTGCTACTTCGCCAGTTTCGTAATTTATCGTCACATTTAGCACAGGATAACGATTTTGGTTTATCCACGTGTCCATCACATCTTTTATTTTAAAATCTTGTTGTTCATGCATATAAGGGATATAAGGGGCCATCTGTAGAGCACTTTGCATGGCGTTCCACAAATCATCAGAAGTGACCGACCCAAATGAACTAAATTTGAGAAATAACATTGTTATTAGCTATAATACATATAATACGTATGTCTATTTTACTATTATGGAATCAACGTAAGCATTATTGTACAATTTAATTAATACATATCTAGAAACTAATAATATAACTTGAAACTAGCTTAGTCAAATTATAATTAAGAAACAAAATATATGGCCTCTAACGAGTAGCATTGGATATTGAACGCAGTAGCATTGGTTCATTTTTCTGATTACATACTATTTTCCAACGTAAATACAAGAAACATATTATATTTATGATATTTAATTCTAGTTACAGTACGAGCCTAAAAATATTAATTAGAATGAAAACGACAATGTGACAATTGACAAAGTCGAGCGGTCTCGCTGATCGGAGTGTGGCGAGTTAAGGATTCGAAATTAAGTGTTGCTAGTTAGGATTAATATTCCGATATGTGATAATTATTTTATACGACATTATACACACTTACTTTTTGCCTAAATATGTGATGATACCCTTTCGAAATACCTTTTCGCCTACTGCATGATATAACATGCGCAATATTGCTGGAGCTATGATAAATCGCGTCATAAATTACCGATTAATAATATACATAAAGTGGATTATATGGATAAAATTAAGATATATATAAACATATTACGCAAAAAGAAAATTTGTTTGCTATTAACCGTCTGTTCTCTTTTTTTGTGCTGCCTGCATTAAGGTATTTACCAGACGATAATTTAATTATATTTTCATAATCTTACCTTTGTTAAAAACTTCGTTACCGAAGAGTTCATTGTACTCCAAAGTATTGTGAAGTTTCAATGTAATAGAATCCAAAGAGCCAGTATCTAAATAGAGAGAATCGTGCATGCGTTCAGTCACGAGAAAATCCATTGTCCGCCAGTCTTCAAATATCTGCAGAAAAAAATCCTCTGATATGACTGAATATAGAAATTTGAGGAAAAGTTTGTATTAAGAATATAAACTAGTTTGTCTACCACTTCCAAAAACTTTACTGTTATAATTTTTATTATGATATATTTAGATAAAATATTAATCCTTTTAGCGTCTAATCTTTTTTTAGAAGATCATATTTAGTTTAATTATTTTTTAAAATGTTAGAGATTATGGAATACGAATATGAAATCAAAGTATAAAAATTCGAAATTTGAATATTATTATATTATTAAATGTTGAGTATAGCGGCTGTAAAAAAAATAAAATATTTTCTGATTCTAATGAAACTATTATAGTTATATTCCTAAGATTGTTAAATATGAATGGAATATTAAAATATAACATTAAAAGTGGCAAATATTTAACGCGGCAGATGCTAAAAACAAAATATTCTCCAATTTTATTAAAAATTTGTTTTAAATTGTTTGCATAATTATTTGAAAAGAAAAACGCGTTACAATCTTCTTTAATAATTCTAGATTGAAGAGAACGTGCCATTATTTATTCAGTTCCATCTTGATACATCTTAAGAAAATATGAAAATATGTATACTTTTTTTTATCGATTTTATTTTGATCTTATTGTTAGCGATTGAAATGTATTTCTCTAGTTAATGAGTAACTTGCATTAGTAATATTAAACAACCTTGTTGAGGAAATACGCCTCGAAGAACGCAGCAAATCCTTCGCTTATCCACACGTGGGACCACCAAGATGGGGTGACGTAATTGCTGAACCATTGATGTACGAGTTTATTTGCTACTAACGACGCTACTTCCCTTCTCCGAAATGTGGGATCTGTGCTTTCATCGTAGACAACTTTTGATTCGCTGAAAGATATAACATAATATAATACACAAAAATGTAATTAAGAAAAGTCTTTCCTTATCGCTGGCATATAGTCTAATTGTGTTTCCAAGTAACTACAGTATTTATATTCAAGTAACTATATTTTCTTACGTGAATAACTTAGACAGATAGTTTGAAATTCTTTCGTTTTGTACACGTATGATATATGTATGTACATAAAGATATGGGGATGGAACAAAAGGGTAACATACACATTAATTAAATACGCTAATTTGTTTAAGACAATCTAAGAATAAAAATATGCATCTTTTGAATATCCGAGAAGTACACACGTGTTTTCAACTATCAAATTTTGAATGCTAAAAGTTATTGGCCAGCTCTAATAGCTTAATATTATAATTCTTTTCTTATGTATATACTAATCCTTCTAATTATGTATATTACTCGTAAATGATGAGTCCCCAAGTTTCCATGCCGTTGACGGGATAATTTGGTACCATAACGTGATCTATTTTTGGTGTTCCTTTGAATCTGTCGGTATACCATTCCAGCAGCGGCATGACCTTTTCGGCAATAGTACGCACGAATCTTGCTTGCGGTTGCAAAGACCATTTGCACCACACGCTGACTGCGTTTCCAACGCGAAAGAAATTAGGTACAATCACAATTCCCACGAGATAAGTGGACATTGTAGGAGTGTGATGGAAGTGTGTCCACATCATGCCATTTCCTACGTTGTACTGCTTTTGCACCAGCATATTCGACATTACTTTATATTCCTGATGATGCATGACGGAGATGCTGAAGGTAGCTTTTAACCCTGGTTCGTCCCAACATGGAAACATTCGTCTGGCGCTATTTGGCTTGAAGAACGTTGCGGCCAATCTGTAATTTAATAAAATTGTTTAAATAACGACAAATTCACCATTCATGGCGAGTAGAACATAAGAATTTAGAGATCATTAGTTATTATTTCTTATTATATTATATGTATAATAATTATTTTGTTGAGAGTAGAAACAGAAATACTACATATATTGCCATGCCGTGTCATTTCAAACTGAAGTTAAACTCTTTTAAACATTGCATGCACTTCTTGCAAATATTACATACTGGAAAATGGAAATTTTAATAATTACGTAGCTACATGTTTTAGATGTCTTGTCGAGTTCTATGTGTTATAGATTGATAACGATGAAAGTAATAAGTAAAAGAAGGTAATAAGCAAAAGTAATAAATAAGGGCTGTGATAAATAACGTTTATGTTATAAGTATATTTTTAATATTTCCAATATTTGCTTACGTGTTGTCTCCTTTTTGGTCTGTGTACAGAATTTTCATAAAGCCATTTTTTGGAAAATCACCCTTAGGAAAATTACCAACAAACTGCATTTTTAAAATGTAAATACCGCTCCACAATACTTCGTTGAAATGTAGCGTCAATATATTTGTTTCATTGTTATAAATATGTTGCTTCGGTTTATATATTATAGTGCCGTTAATCAGCGTTGTCGCCGCTTTATTTATTTCTAATTCTTGCGAGTGTAAGCTTATTTTTGACGATGTGTAAGTAATATTGATAATAACACTGGTTTCACCGTGAAAAGTAATGTTGCCTTTTTTGAGATGTGGGATCAAACTGATGTTATATATAACTGGTACTGTGTTGTTGGGTAAACGATGGATGATTTCTGAATCATCAGCGATACAGGAGATGGTGACTACGACCAATATATGGCCGATATGTAATAACAATTTAGGGAATTCCATGTCAGTATACTCGCTTTAGGTGTCTGTAATTTTTCGTTAAAAAGAAAAATAATAATGCAATGCAGTACAAGTTAGTGAAATTTAATATTAATTTTTATATATACGAAAACGAAAGAATAGAGAAAAGAAAGAGAGAAGAAAGATAATTCCAACTTTTATCAAAAGGACTATATTATTTCGCCTTTTAAAATTGTTATTTCTATAACGTTTTATATATTTCTATATATATCTTCAACGAGAAATAAAAAAATAATTATTATTGTTTTTTTAACTTACTTTGTATATTATACGTGCTGATTAAAATACAGTTCTGTGCAGCAATTAATTATGTCGTCACAAAAGTCGTTATTATCAGAGATAGATAAGCGAAAATACCGTTTTGCCATCTCGAAAAATCACCGAATACTGGCTACAATGTCAATCTCTGATGTTTTGATAGCTATGTCGCGTAAATACAAGTGCCTCACGGAATAGACTCGTAATATTGTTACATATTTCTTTTTAAAAATTCGCAAATAAAAATATCCGCAGGAAGATTGTAGATCATAAATATGTGTTTGTTCATATGTTAATATTGAGAAGTCGTTTTCGTCAGTTGCACTTCTTTGAGTCAGATAATACATGAATAATATATTTATTATTAAATTCTGTAAGATCATGTCCATATAGTCGTAGATGTCTTTTACCAAATGTTGAATTTTTCCTGCTCGATAACCTTGAGGTGCATATAATTCCTGAGTTATAAACGATTGAAAATAAAAAGCTTATTGCTTATTATTCAAATTAAACTTATAATTAAAACAATTTTTATATATTTTTTCAAAAAATATATTTATAATGTATAAATTATAATCGTCAAATCATAGCTATTTGATTTCAGAAATTTACTATGAGAAATTAAATTTACAATTAGTCCAAGGTGTATTTTATAATTGTCAATTTTATATTAAATTTAGTATATTCAGCTACAAAGTGTGTTATACAAATATTTAAAAAAACACAGTAATGTAAAAATTATAAAACACATACGTAATTTACTACTAATCAAATGGCAGTAAAATATATTTTATATATGTCACAAAAAATAAAAATTATATTAATCACTGAAATCATACTAAAACATATTAATACAAACGATATATAAAAATATATTTTATATATGTGACAAAAAATAAAAATTATATTAATCACTGAAATCATACTAAAACATATTAATACAAACGATATATACTTGATATGAAATATATTATTTCGATATTTTAACGCTAATAGATTATGTATTAATTTAGATTCGTACGGTACAAGTAGTTTGAGCTAACTCTTACCTACATAAATATGAAGCATACACGGAGAAAAATAAATTTAATAAAAATCCGATAAATATAAAATCTGTGATTATAAAATATATACCTTGTCAAGTTGTGCTTTTTAGTATAAAGGTTGGAAATAATGCCTTTCAATATTGCGATTGTAACATGAATAATCTATAAAAGTGATACAAAATATTCATACTTGATACTTTATATTCCAAAAAATTAATTATATAATGTAGACAAAAATATATGCAATAAATAAAATGATGAAAATGGGGGTTGTAAATAATATTAAACTTTGAAGAATAAACAGAAATTTTTATTCTATACAGTAATAAATACTGTTTAAATAAAGTTTTTAGTACAATGCGACGTCATTATTTCATGTTTTTCATTCAAAGTCTAGCAACGATTATAATTATAATTATAATTAAAATTTAAGTATTTTATTAGCAAATGATATTATTATACCAAATGTCCACAATGTATTATATATTTAATTTAAAAAATTTGTCCGCATGACCTCTATATCAAATGTAATAAGACTAAAGTGCGTTTATAAAAAATATTTTACGAAGGATATCAAACAGCGCATCAAGTCTAATACTACATAAATTATTTTTTAATTACAGAACAGTAATATGTCATATTATAATAGTATAACATGACATATAAATATATTTAATTACAGAACAGCAATATCTCACAAAAAATTTTATCAATAGCTTCCAGACTATTAATAAAATACTAAGTATTATAAAAATATTAAAACATTAAAAATATAATTAAAAATGATTTAAAAATGATTTAAAAATGATTTACAAAAAGGTAGTAATAAATAGAAATGACATTGTTTGAAAAATTATGTAGGTAATTGTATGTCATGCATCATTTGATATTTTTGATTGATCAAATCAATTGGTCACTTAAGTTTGATTTCTTCCAAATCGCTTTGTAAAAATATCTACAGACACTTTAAGATTATTTTTACGATTTTCTATTAGATTTATAATTTTATAGTTTGACAAACCGTTTGGATCTTGATGAAAAAAAGTTTCTGCGAATCTTTTCACCTGAAACAGATTATGATGTTAAGGATGTTTATCAATAACATGTAGTAATTTATTTTTATGCAGCTATTCCTTAAAATATAATGTTTTATTTAACATAGACAATAACAATACATGGTATGTATATAAATATATATAATCCCTTAGCTGCGGAAGTATATATGTGTCATAAGAAATTGTGTATATGTCTTTTTTAAAATATATATATATATATATATATATCAATTCATAATAAGGTAATATTCTTAGAATTAATTACTACCTTACAAAAATTCAGTTTATGTTTTAAACCACGCGCTAGTATTACTCAGTTTTAAACATAGCTCTTTATAAGATACAAATATAAACCCCAAAAATATGAACAAAATTAATTATAAATATTAATTTAATTATGTAAAGTTGCATTAATCTATAATTCCACGCACGATAAACGTTTCATTTAAGCGCGCTATAATTAAAGGATTATCAATAGAAAATCAATAAGTATGAATCTAGTATTATAAAATCTACCTTGGACATTTGTTCGTTAGAGAAAACATTCGAAATGATATTTTTTATCGTTAGACTTGTTGGAAATAATCTGTAAGAACAAAATAATATATTTATGTATAAGATACATTTATTTTAAAAATAGAATGTATATATTTGTAAAGATAAATGTATTACCTGGGATATATAAAAACAAAATTTGCTAATATGTAGTCAAGGACCAAATCGTTGCGTGCATGGTTTTCAAGAATTAAATTGAAGATCAATGCCTGCTGCTCGTGGTTAAATAATGTAGTATTATATGCTATAATATTTAAATAGCTGATAATTATATCAGGATCTTCAGAGCAACTCAATATTTTCCAAAATTTCTTATCAGATGTTCGCTGATACAGTTCCATCATTTTATCCCAAGTAGTCTTATTAGCTACCGCCAAACCAAAGCAATACGTCCAATCATGCCACCATTGTGGAACTCTAAAATACATATGTGTCTATGGAAAAAATGTACATGCATTTCATACGCATAGCTAACGTTTTATTCTATCAAATTTTGTGTTTCTGTCCGTTTTGTTAGGTAACTCTTATTCTGCAAAATTAAAAGTTTCTGTCGTGCGCTTCTGTCACTCTATATTTGCCACGTGACCATAACACTACGTGTGAACACAGTAAATAAATAAATAAATAAATGATGAATTCATCGAGAGAAAGAGAGAAAGAAAGAAAGAGATTTGAAGAAATATTAAAAGGAATCGATTGCATTCATATGCATACGTGCGCGCGCATACGCAACACACACGCACAAATATAAATTATAAGATAATTGTGATCATAAAAAGAGTTACTTGTGAGTCTCAGGATCCGCGAAATGTTCGCTTAATTTAACGGCGGCTCTTCTCTTGCATTCCGCGTGACCGACGGTACATGCCCAGTGCGTGGCATCTAGCCTTAGCATCTTTGTGATATAGTCATCATCAGGATTTTCTTCGTATCCTACATGCTCAAGAAGCTTATCAAAGATTCCTACCATGTGTGACTAGAAATCATGAGATAATATTAAATTGTTGGTTTGTTGGTTTATATTGTTTTGATGCTACATGCGAAGTGACGTGATTCATATACATATATACATATTTGATATATATATATAATGCTTCGTTAAAACATTTACTATCATAAAAATCGTCCGGGCGAGCTTGCTCCCCACTTCCCCTTATGTCCATTTGTATTAATGTTAATTAACACATTTATTCCTACCATTATGCGATTATAAAACCGATCGCGACATAATTTATTTTTAGGTATGCATAGTATATAGGCATGCTGCTCGTTTTCACGTACTTTCTCTCTAAACAGGTAACTACAAACAGGTAACTACAAATTGACGTAAAATTCATCGTATTCCGGCAGTCAGTACGTTAATTTGTACGAATATAACGGATTCACGACATGATCGTCGTGCTCTTTAGTCCGTAGATTTATATTAAATAAAAAATTTAACTTAAGTGGTAGCTTGATTCCTTTTTAACAAAATTATATCACAAAATTATATCACATGTATTTTATAAATTCAAAAATCCAACCTAAGTGGTAGCTTAATTTGTTCTTAACAAAATTATATCACAATATTACGTTATTTAGCTCAACCTATATAAGTGATATGTATAAAATTAAAAATCCAACCCAAGTGGTAGTACCACAATTTACAAAATACATTGCGTGTGCTTAGTGCCTTTTTTTACCTTTTTTGAAAAGGTAATTTTGTACTAATATAATATTTGCGAAGTAATAATTATTCTATACAACGGAGAATGTGTAAATGATTGGACAAATTAAAGAGCCAAATATAACTCTACAAACGTCTTTTTCATTTTTATATAATCTGTTAATACGTACCTTGAAACCTTTACTCTCTGGCAGTGAAAAGTACTTCTCATTCCGTCCTAATATTCGGAACATTGGACGCCATGCCACATAATCTTTCTCTCGTTCTAGGTAACTTATAATATTTATGAATACGGAGCTATCTAGTTGATCTTCGAGCAAAAAGGCAAATGCATCATTGATAATTTGAGCACGATTGAGAACGTGTATGTTCTTGTATTCCTCAGAGTTCAAGTAACGTATGATTCTTTCCATAATTGCGGTATCGTAATAGACACGACAGTATGCTATCGAATTACCCATTAAATTTATTATTAGATCGTCATTTGTTTGAAATTATCAAGGTATATTTTCAAATACTGACATTTTCATTATTGTAATAAACCAATTTTATGTAATTTACAACTTACAATTGTTAAAAAAAAATTACATTTCCAATGTACATACTTTACCAATGAATTACCAATGTAATTCACCAATGTATCGAAGAAAATATATTAAGAACGTGAATATAATGTAAAACTTTCGTGTTGATAAAGCAAATAAGATAGATATAAAAGAGCGTAAAATTTATTGATTTATATACCAGTTTGTTGTAGATTGACGATAATCCAACCTCTTGTAATAATTTGCACTCTAAGAATTTCATCTGGTTTTAACCAATTATTGGGCATAGTATTGGAAAAATACGGAAAGTCCTGATAAGTGTAGGATATGGGTATCCACCATTTATTATTGATATCTTCAGTTGCGTGGAAACATTTTTGTGTTATTGCCACTTCAGCAGTTTCGTAATTCATCGTTACATTCAGCACGGGATAACGATTTTGGACTATCCACGTATCCATCACTTCTTTTATTCTGAATTTTTGATCTCGCATAGAAGGGACGTAAGAAGCTTCGTCTTTAGCACTTTGTATGGCGCTCCAGAAATCATCGGGAGTGACCGCCATATATTTCCTAAAGAAACATCACATTGTTGTTAGCTATAACACATACGTCGTATATATTTAAATTTAAATTTATTATTACATAATCAAATGTGAGTATTAATGTACAATTTAATGAATACACATGTGGAAACAAAGAATGTAACTTAAAACTAAGCTTAGTCTAATTATAATTAAGGAATGTATGGTCTCTTCTAATCGAATAGCATTGGATATTGAATGCATAAGTTTATATTTCTGATATGCACTATATTTTCCAACGTAAACGCAAGAAACATTATACTTATGATATTTAATGTTGCTATATGTGATAACTGTAGTGGACTACATTATACACACATACTTACTTTGTAGCGAAATACTTGGTGATCCCCTTCCGAAATACCTCGTCGCCCACTGCATGATATAACATGCGCAATATAGCTGGAGCTACGATAAAATACACGTCATAAAATATATTGACTAGTAATACCTATAAAGCATATTTTGCACATAAAATTAATTGTAAGACATATATGAACGTATTGCGCAAAAAGATAATTTGTTGTCTATCAACTTTTGATTCCACCTTTTTCTTCGTGCTATCTGCATTAAGCTATTTATTTTATTTACATAATTTTACCTTTTTTATAAACTTCATCACCAAAGAGTTGGTTATAATCCAAGGTATCGTTAAGTTTCAATGTAACAGACTCCAATGAGCTATCATCTAAATAGAGAGAATCGTGCATGGCCCCAGTAACGAAAAAGTCCATTGGCCGCCAGTCTTCAAATGTCTGTAACATCAAGAAAACAATCCTTTGATATGGCTGAATATAAAAATTTGAAGAAAAGTTCGCATTTATAGGGATACAAACCTACCTGTCCGCCACTTTTAAAAATTTCGCTATTTTTATTTTTATTGTAATTTATTTATGTCAAATGTTAACCGTTTCACGTATATAATTTTTTTTGAGAAGATTATATTTTAATTATTTTTTAAGATATTGGACATTACTGAATACAAAAATAAAATCAAGATCTAAAAATTCTAGATGTTAATTTTGTTTTTGTTAAATATTTATTGTGATGGATGCGAAAAATACAATACGTTTAGATTCTAATAAAACTATTACAATAATAATCATTGTATCGCCAAATATGAAAATAATGTTGAAACGTAAGAGATTAAAAATAGCTAATCTTTAATATGGGCTGGGGAGGACACACAAGTGATAAGAACATAATATTCTTGAATTTTAATAAAAATTAGTATTAAACGTTTCGTTCTAGTTATTCGCAGAAAGAACAGTGTTACAATGTTTTTTACAATTCTAAATTAAAGAATTGCCATTAGTTATTTAGCTCTGTCCTGATACATTTTATAAGAATATAAAAATATTTCATGGATGTTATTTTGATCTCAGAGAATGAACCGTATTTCCAACTTTTCTATTTAATGAGCAATTTATTGCATTAATAATATTAAATAACCTTGTTGAGGAAATACACTTGGAAGAACACAGCAAACCCCTCGCTTAGCCACAGGTCAGGCCACCAAGATGGGGTGATAAAATTACCGAACCACTGATGTGCGATTTCATGTGCTACTAACGACGCTATTTTCCTTCTCTGAAATGTAGGATCCTTGCTATCATCGTACACAACTTCGGATTCGCTAAAAAACAAAACATAACACAATATTCAAAATGTGATTGTCTAATGTGTTTATATATATATATTATTGAAAGAAAGGGTGACATTCACATCAATTAAATACGTTAATTTGTTTTAAAACAGCCTAAGAATGATAATATGTAAATGAAATTTAAATAGCCATAAAATACACATGTGTCTTTATCGTTTCTAATTATCAAATTTCGAATGCTAGAAGTCATTTAGTTCTAATAGCTTAATATTGATTTTTTTTATTCATGTACATATTAGTAAATCTCTTTAGTTATGAATATTACTCGTAAATGATGATTCCCCAATCTCCCATGCCGGTGAGCGGATAATTTGGTACTATGACGTGATCTACTTTCGGTACCCCTTTGGTTCTATCGGTATACTCCTCCAAGAGCGGCGTGATCTGTTCGGCAATAATATGCATGAATATTGCTTGCGATGTCAAAGACGATTTGCACCACACAGACACGGACGACACGGACTTGTCCTTGTTTTCAATGCGAGTGAAATTAGATACAATCACAATTCCCACGAGATAAGCTGACATTGTAAAAGTGCGATCGAAGTGTGTCCATTTCATGTCATTTTTTACTTTGTACTGCTCTCGGATCGGCCAATTTGACAATACCGTGTATTTCCGATGATGCATCACGGAGATCATGAAGTAAGCTTTTATCGCTGGCTCGTCCCAACATGGAAACATTCGTCTGGCTTTATTCGGCATGAGGTGTGTTGCGGCCAACCTGTGATTTTAAACAGTTTTTTAAATAAGGATAAAAATACCACTCATAGTACAAATTTATCATTCATAGCGAGTAAGACACGAGAAGTTAAGAAACACTAGTTATCATGTTTATATATTATATGTTTATTATATTATATGTAATTATTATTTTGTTGAGAGTAGAAACAGAAATGTTGTACTCTGCTATGTTGTTTTATTTTAAGCCAAAGTTAAATATTCTCTTAAACATTACATTATGCACTTTTTGCAGATACTTTATTGTAAATATACTTACATACTAGAAAACGGTTTTAATAATAAAGTGGATACACATTTTAGCTCTTTCGCCGAGCTTTATATATGGTGTAAGTCGATAACGATGAAAGTAATAAATAAAAAATGGTAATAAGTAAACGTAACAAATAAATAAGGTAACACCAAATAGCATTTACGTACGTACGTTACAAGTATATTTTTAATATTTTTAATATTTGCTTACGTTCTGTTATATTTGCTGTTTCCTTCCTCGTATGTGTACGGAATTTTTATAAAACCACCATTGCCTAGAACACCAGCCTGAGAGAAATTACCAGCAAACTTCATGTTCAGGGTGTAAGAACCGCGATACAATTGCTTTTCGAAATGTAACGATAATATATTCGTTTCATTGTCATAAGTATGTGCCATCGGTTTATAGACTATAGTATCGTTCATCAACGTTGTCGCCGTTTCATTTATTTCTAATCCTTGCGAGTGTAAGCTTATATAAAACGATTCGCGAACAATCTTGACAGTGACAATGGTTTCACCGTGAAATGTGTTGCCTTCTCTGAGATCCGGCGGAATAATCAGACTAATGTTATAATCAACTGGTATTGAATTGGTGGGTATACGATATATATATTTTGGATCTTTTGCATCATTAGCGATACAAAAGTTCGTGATTGTGGCCAATATTATGTCAATATGTAATAACAATTTTGGGAATTCCATGGCATGTCAATACTCGTCTTAGGTTTCTGTAACTTTTCGTTAAAAAGGAAACAAATAATAATACAATGCAGTACAAGTTATTGAAATTTAATATTAATTTTTATATACAAAAATCGAAGGAACAGAGGAAAAAAAGAAAGAAAAGAGATAATTCCAACTCTTATCAAGAAGATTATATAGACCTACTTCGCGGAAAATTATGAATATTTTTTTATAGAATGTTGGATATATCTTGATATGCTCAGGATCAATTTATTCTGTTATTCTTATATTTTTTTAGAATTAAAAGAAAATTATTTTGTTCAGTTTTTGAGAAGAATTTTATGAATCTATAAATGTATGTATATTTGATTTGACTATATAGAATATTTCATCGGAAGTAAGAAACGTAAATACATTTTGTTATATATGTAAAATTTGAATTATTTAGTTGTCGGTTATAGCAAAATTATTTTTTCTTATCATTCCTGTATCTTAAATATACCTGAAGGAAAATATATAAAAAATAATTAAAATTATTTTTTAAAGAACGAAAATAATCAATATTTTCCATTGTATGACCATTTTATTTATTTGTCAATAACAATAATAATCTCGTCTTTTGTTTAATTTAAAATTTTTTCTACGTTCGGAACGTTATGTGTTTTAAGATCGTCTCGAAATTGTATT
Source organism: Temnothorax longispinosus (assembly GCF_030848805.1). Taxonomy (NCBI): domain Eukaryota; kingdom Metazoa; phylum Arthropoda; class Insecta; order Hymenoptera; family Formicidae; genus Temnothorax; species Temnothorax longispinosus. The sequence continues at coordinate 10,687,287 of NC_092359.1, read as the reverse complement.
AAATTTTTCGTTTTCCAGTTTTCACTATGCAGCAACGATAAGAAACAAAATATCGACTGATTAAGAAAATACATATTTAAAATAAAAATTTATCACAATCCATGAGTATAAGTAATCTCGAGGAAATAAAGTTAAATTTCATCGTGTATTGTCTGTCAAAATTATTTTAATTACGTTTTAAATATTTCTTTGTGTCTTCAACAAAATATAATACCTAATTAATTATTATTGCTCTTAATGACTTACCTTGTGTATTACACTTGTATGCTGATTAAGTTACAGTTCTTTGCAGCAATTAATTAGGTGCTATCGCCACGAAAGCCATTAATATGAAGGATAGTTCAGCGTAACTGTCGTTCGACCCGTCCGACCATCTCGAAAGAACACCGAATACTGATGGTTACAATGTCAATCTCTGATGTCTTGATAGATATGTCATGTAAATACAGTGCCTGTTACATACGAAACTGTTCGACTCGTACCATTGTTACACATTTTTTTGAATATTTGTGAACAAAGATATCTACAGGAAGATCATAGATGACAAATGTGTTTGTTTATAATATTGAGACGTCGTTTTTCTCAGTTGCACTTCTTTGAATCAGACAGATAATATCTGTATAATACATTAGCTTGATACCGTGCTTAGATACGGTAACACACATTTTACTTCTTTTTACTCCTATATAGGGGTCGAATTTCTAAAAATTGTTTCTTAGTGGGTGCTTACGTCATAGAAGGAATATACTAACCCAATTTCAATTTGTTTCTAGGTTTAGGGGTTTGGGCCGGACGTTGATGAGTCAGTCAGTCAGTCAAGACATTTTATCATTAAATACTGTAAGACTATGTCGATATAGAAGATGTCTCTTACAAAATTTTGAATTTTTCCTTCTCGATAACAAACATCGAGACGCATAGGGTTCTTGGAGTTGTAAACGACTGGAAATAAGGAGCTTATTAAAAGTTAAGCTTATATAATTAAAGCAACTTTAATACATTTTTCAAAAAAGTTTATTTATATTGTATAAATTATAGTCGCCAAATTATAGTCATTTGATTTCAGAAATTCACATAAAATTAATAAGAGAAATTGAATTTAGTCTAAGGTATATATTGTAATTGTACTATATAAATTGTCAATTTTATATTAAATTCAGTATATTTTGCTTCAAAGTTATAAAAATATTTAAAGAGAGTAGTGTAAAAATTATGAAGTACATGCATACTTTACTACCAATCAGATGGCAGTAAGTTATGTGTCATATACATATATCACAAGAATTCGAAATTGTACTAATAGGTAGAATTATTAATACAAACAAAATGTTACAAAAATATTTAGAAATAACATTAAAAATTAAAAATTGTTCAAAAATTTTTAGAAATAATAATAATACGTAAAAATAATATAAAATCTTATTTAAAAGTAAACATATTTTTTGCGCTTGATTTGAAACAGATTATTTCGATATTTCAACGTTAACAGAATATGTATTAATTTATACTCACAATATAAAAATAGTTTCAGCTAACTATAATAAATAAATGTTAAGCATACACAGGGAAAAATAATAAGAATCCGATACTATATTTCATAATATATTATACTTCGTCAAGTTCTTTAACAACGATAGAAATACATAATATCTTTCAATATTGAAATTGAAATGAGTGATCTATAAAAGTGATACAAAATATTCATACACATGATACATTATATTCCGAAAAATTAATTTATTTAATATAAACAAAGATATATGCAATGTATAAGCTAATAAAAAAAGTTATAAATGATATTAAATTTTGAAGATTCACAGAAATACAATTTTTATTCTACAGATAATAATAACTACTGTTTAGAGATAAAGCTTCTTATTACAAAGCGACGCCATTATTTCATGTCTTTTGTTCAAAGTCTATCAACGATTATAATAAAAATTTATATTGAAATTTAAGTATTCTATTAGCAAATTACATAAATGTTTATAAAGTATTATATATTTAATTTAAAAAATGTATGTGCTCTATATCAAATGTAATAAACCAAAGTACATTTAGTGCGTTTATAAAAGATATTTTACGAAAGATATTAAACAACATCAAATCTATAATACTATATAAATTATTTGTTAATTACACAACAGTAATATGTCATAAATAATTTTATTAATAGCTTCCAGACTATTAATAAAATACTAAATATTATAAAAATATTAAAAAGTATTAGAAATAATAAAAAATAAATAAAATATTATTTACAAAACGGTAATAATAAATCAAAATATTATTTGAAAAATTATGTTGATAATTATATGTCTTCCATCACATTTGATATTTTTGATTGATCAGATCAATTGGTCACTTGAGTTTAATATTTTCCAAAATATTTTGTGAAAATGTCTATGGACTGTTTAAGATGATTTTTATGCTTTTCTATCAGTTTTGTAATGCCTGACAAAGTGTCTTGATGGAGATTAGTTTCTGCGAACTTTTTTACCTGAAACAAATTAATTGCAGATATTTATCAATAATAACTTATTTTTATGCAGCGGTTCCATAAAATATAATATCTTTTAACACAATAATAACAATAAATATATATGATATACACAAAAATCAGAGCGGACATTGTATACAATATGTAAACTTGTATTAAATTTCAAGACTGAATTATCAATTTATAACACGGTAATACTTTCATAATAAATTCTAAAATGATAAAATTTCAATTTATGTTTTAAGCCACACGCTGGTATTATTCAATTTTACAACATAGTTTTTCTTTAAGATATAAATATACTCAGCTCAAAAATATAAACAGAATTAATTATTAATATTAATTTTATTATATAAAATTGCATTAATCTATAATTCAACGTACGATGGTTTTTATTTTAAGCGCGTCACAGTTAAAGGATTATTAATTGAAAATCAATAAGTAATGTAAAATCATAAAATTTACCTTGGAAATTTGTTCGTTAGAATAAACATTAGAAACGATACTTTTTATCGTTTGGCTTGCAGCAAATGATCTGTAAGAGCAAAATCACATATTCATAATTAATGTATACGATAAATTTATTTGAAGAAAATAGAATATATATATTTAAAGAGAAATGTTATTACTTGGGTTTTATTTTATCAAAATGTTCTAAAATATATTCAAGGATGACATCGTTGCGTGCATGGTTTTGGATAATTAAATTGAAGATAAAAGCATGCTCCTTATCGTTGAATAACGCAGCATTATATGCTATAATATTCAAATAATTGATAATAATATCAGGATCTTCAGAGCATCTCAATATTTTCCAAAATTTCTTATCAGATGTTCGCTGATATAATACAAACACTTTATTCCAAGCAGTTATATTGGCTATCGTCAAACCAAAGCAGTACGTCCAATCTTGCCACCAATGTGGAACTCTGAAATATATATGTCTATGTAAAAGAGGTACATATATTTTATACGTATAGCCAACGTTTTATTTTATCAAGTTTCGTATTTTTCATCGTTCTATTAGATAACTATTATTCATGAAATTATAAGTTCTTGTTGTATGCTAATTCTACCACTCTATATTTGCCACGTGATTATATGACGCTACAGTGAGATAATTTTATCGATATTGTCACTTGTTATTTTTATTATACATATATTTTTACTTGTATCGCCATATTCATTCTGTGTATTGAAACAAGAATGGAAATGAAGGAAAAACAATAAAGAGAATAATGTCTCCAATTTTAGCAACTTGTAGAAATAAAAAATAGAAATAGATATCTACAACCATATAAATATATGCATATGTGTCCACGCGCATACCCAACACATATAGGCGCGCACAAATACAAATTATGAGATAATTGGGATCGTAAAAAAAGTTACTTGTGAGTATTAGGATCCGCGAGATGTTTGGTCAATTTAACGGCGGCCCTTCTCTTGCATTCCGCGTGACCGACGGTACATGCCCATTTCGTGGCATCTAGCCTTAGCATCTTTGTGATATCGTCATCATTAGGATTTTCTTCATATCCTATCTTCTGAAGAAGCCCATCGAAAATTCCTGACACGTATGACTAGAAATCGTGAAGTAATATTGAATTTTATATTGATTGGTTGGGGTACTTGCGAAGTGACGTGATTCATATACGGATATACATATTTCGTTCGTGCTTTGCTATAAAATTCACTATCATAAGAATCATCAGCGAGCTTGCGTTCGACTTTCTCTATATTGTCTATTTGTATTAATGTTAATCAACATGATCGTTACTATTGTGAGATTAAAAATTGAAGATACAACTATAAAGTTATAAACATTATTTTTATCTTTATAAAATTTGTTATTATCTACCTTGAAATGTTTACTCTCTAGCAGTGAAAAGTATTTCGATAACCGTTCTAAAATTCGGAACATTGGACGCCATGCTACATAATCTCTCTCTCGTCTTAGGTAATTTATAAGATTTTTAAATACGGAGTTATCTAGTTGATCCTCCATCAAAAAAGCAAATGCATCATCGATCATTTGAGCACGATTGAGAACGTGTATGTTCTTGTATTCCTCAGAGTTCAAGTAACGTATGATTCTTTCCATATTTGTAGTATCGTAATAGACACGACAGTATGCTGTCGAATTATCCATGAAATTTATTATTAGACCTTTTTATTTAAAATTATCAAGACATATTTCCAAATACTGCCATTTTATCATAACTAACAAACTAATGTAGTGTGCAACTTGCAAATATTACAGAAAAAATACATTAATAATTTAGCAAGGTTTCGAAAAATATAATTACATAAATTTCCTTGAGCTTTTTTTTTTAATAGAGAAGTATATACAAATTTGAATGATGTAAAACCTTTGAAACGATAGAACAAATAAGATAAATAAAAAAACGTAATATTTAATAATTCATACCAGTTTGTTGTACATTAACAATAATCCAATCTCCTGTATTAATTTCCACTCTACTAGTTTGATCTGGTCCTAACCAATTATTGGGCATAGTATTGGAAAAATCCAAATTGCTCTGGTCGGCGTAGGTCATGGGTATCCACCATTTATTATTGGTACATTCAGTTGCGCGGAAACATTTTTGTGTTACTGCCACTTCGCCTGTTTCGTAATTTATCGTTACATTCAGCACAGGGTAACGATTTTGGTTTATCCACGTGTCCATCACCTCTTTTATTTTAAAATCTTGTTGTTGCATATAAGGGACATAAGGGGCCATCTGCAGAGCACTTTGCATGGCGCTCCACAAATCGTCGGGAGTAACCGATCCAAATGGACTAAATTTGGAAAATGACATTGTCATTAGCTATAATAATAATTACGACGTATGTGTATAAATTTACTATTATGGAATTAACGTGAGCATTAATGTACAACTTAATTAATACATAAATAGAAACTAAGAGTACGACTTAAAACTAACTTAATTAAATTATAATTACAAAGTAAAATATGGCCTCTAATCGAGCATTAAATATTGAACGTACAAGTTTATGTTTCTGATGTGACGTATGAATAGTTTGCAATACAAGAATACAAGAAATATTATACTTGTGATATTTAATATTGCGAAATATGATGATTATATTGTAATATAATTATATTAGACTACATATTATATATATATATATATGTATACACACTTACTGTTGTACCAAATAGTTGGTGACACCCTGTCGAAATATTTCGTCTCCCATTGCATGATGTAACATGCGCACTATAGCTGACGCTACGATAACCACACACGTCATAAAATTTCAATTAACAATATATATAAAATAGATTGTACGCATAAAATTGAGGTATATGTGAATTATGCGCATTACTTAAATAGGAAATTTGTCCGCTGTTAATTTTTTGTTTCACCCCTTTTTTGTGCTACCTACATTAAAGTATAACGAACCATATAGTTTAACTATATTTACATAATCTTACCTTTGTTAAAAACATCATTATAAAAGAGGTCGTCATAATCTAAGGTTCTGTCAAGTTCCAATGTAACAGAATTTATTAAGCCAATATCTAAAGAGAGACAATGATGTAAGCGCTCAATTACGAAAAGATCCATTGTTCGCCAGTCTCCAAATATCTGTAGAAAAAAATCCACTAATATATGACTAAATATAAAAATTTGAATAAAAGTTTGCAATAGGAATATAAACTGGTTTATTCGCAACGTCCAAAAACCTCGCTATTTTAATTTTTATTAAAAAATAAGATTAAGGTATAAATATTCGAGACGTTAAATTATTGTATTTTATTAAATGCTTATTGTGTGGCAGATGCAAAATTAACATATTTTTAGAATCTAATAAAACTATTATAATTACATTCTTAAGATCACTAAATGTGAATATAATGTTAAAACATATGACATTAAAAGTGGCAAATGCAAAAAACAAAATATTTTTTAATTTTATTAAAAATTTACATTAAATTGTTTTTATAATTGTTTGAAAAGAGAACGAGTTACTATTTTTTTTATAATTCTAAATTAAAGAACGTGCCATCATTTACTTAATTCCGTCTTGATATACATTTTAAGAAGATGTGGAAACTTTTAATAGATGTTATTTTGATCTTAACGATTGTTTCTTTATTTAATGAGTAACCTTGCATTAGTAATATTAAATAACCTTATTGAGAAAATACGCTTCGAAGAACGCAGAAAATCCTTCGCTCAACCACAGGTGGGACCACCAAGATGGGGTGACGTAATTGCCAAACCAATAATGTACAAGTTTATTTGTTACTAACGACGCTACTTCCCTTCTCCGAAATGTGGGATCTGTGCTTTCATCGTAGACAATTTTTGATTCACTGAAAAATAAAACATAATATAATATAAGTACAAAATGTGATTATGCATAGTTTTTCTCATCGTTAGCATACAGTCTAATATATGTTTCCAAGTAATTAATATTATTCATAGTTTTCTTACGCGAGAGAGTAAGTACTTTTTATATACGTATGTATATAAAAATGGAAAGAAAAGGTAACATAGACATTAATTAAATACGTTAATTTGTTTCAGACAATCTAAGAATAAAAATATATATCTTTTGAATATCCGTGAAATAAAGATGCGCTTTATATATATAATTATCAAATTTTGAATGCTAAAAGTCATTGGTCAGCTCTAATAACTTAATATTAATTTTTTTATTTTTTGTACATTACTAATTCTTTAAGTTATGTATATTACTCGAAGATAATGAGTCCCCAAGCTTCCATGCCGCTGACAGGATAATTTGGTATAACGACGTAATCCATTTTTGGTATTTTTTTGAAGTCCTGGTTATATTCGAGCAAAAACGGCATGACCTTTTCGGCAACAGTATGCGCGAATTTTGTTTGCAATGACAAAAACGATTGGCACCACACGTTGACGGTCTTGTCTGTGTTTTCAACGCGAATGAAATTATATAAAATCACGATTCCCACGAGATAAGTGGACATTACAGGAGTGGTGTCGAAAGATGTCCACACCATGTCATTTTGTTCTTCGTGTTGCTTTCGTATCGGCCAATTAGACAATATTCTGTATTTCTTATGATGTATGACGGAGATGTTGAAGGTAGCTTTGAACGCTGGCTCGTCCCAACATGGAAACATTCGTCTGGCGTTATTTGGCTGGAAGAGCGTTGCGGCCAACCTGTAATTTAATCAAATTTGTTAAATAGCGACAAACTTTCCACTCATGGCGAGTAAAACAAAAAAGTTTAGAGAACACTAGTTATTATTATATTATATGAAATAATTATTGTGTTTAAAGTAGAAACAGAGAAAAATGCTGTACTGCCATTACGTTTTATTTTCAACTGAAGTCAAATGCTCCTCAAAACATTATGCATTTCTTGCAAATATTTTATTATAAATTATCCTTGCATACGTTTTTAGTAATTACACAATCTCATGTTTAAGAAATGTCTTGCCGAGCTTTATGTATTAAAGGTTAATAACGATAAAAATAATTAATAAAAGAAGATAATAAGCAAAAGTAACAAATAAGTAGCATAACAAATAACGTTTATGTTATAAGTATATTTTTAATATTTTTAATATTTGCTTACGTGCGGTCTCCTTCCATGTCTGTGTACGGAATTTGCATAAAGCCACTTTTGTGATAATTACCCTCAGAAAAATAACCATCAAATTTCATGTTCAGGGTGTAAAGACCGAGCGGCAATATATTGTCAAAATCAAGCGTCAATATATTATTACTGTCATTAATATGTTTGATCGGTCTATAGATTATACCATGGCTGTTAATCAACGTTGTCGCCGTTTCATTTATTTCTAATTCTTGCGAGTGTAATCTTATTTTTGACAATGTGTAAACAATATCAATAATGACACTGGTATCACCGTGAAAGGCGTGAAAAGCATGGTTGCCGACATGCGGAATCAGACTAATGTTATAACTAACTGGTATTGCGTTTTTTGGTAAACGATAGTTAATTTCTGAATCAGTGATACAAAAAACTGTGACTGTGGCCAATATTAAGCCGATGTATAGTTTTAGAAATCCCATTTCAGTACTCGTTTTAGGTATCTGCGTTTTTTTATAAAACAAACAAACAAACAAACAATAATACAATGTAGTACAAATTATTAAACTTTAATATTAATTTTTATACAAAAATAAAAGGAACAAAGGAAAAAATAGAGGGAAAAAATTTCAATTTTTATTATGAAGACTATATGTAAGATCTACTTCGAAATTATGAATTTGTTTCTCATATAATATTGAACATATTATAATTAAATGTGCTCATTACACTTAATTTATTTGACTATTTTTAATTATTTTCTTAGAATTACTTAAAAGAAAATTTATTTACTTAGTTTTCGAGAAGGATTTTAACCATCTAACAATAAGTAGTGTATGTACATTTGACTGTATAGAATATTTCATCAGTCATCAGAAGTAAAGAAGCAAATACGTTTTGTCAACGTGTAGAGTATTTGAATTATTTAATTGTCGGTTATACTCAGCAGTTGTTTGGAAATATTTTATCAGTCATCAGAAGTAAATACATTTTGTTAATATGTAAAATTTGAATTATTTAGCAGCAAATAAAGGTGTGTTATCGTTAAAATGTTCTAAATAAAGAATAATTTAATTTATTGTGCTAAAAATGAGATATAACTTAGTATATTCGAAACGTCTATAATGTTTTGTCTATTTTTGGAGAATAAACTATAGAAGGTTTCAAGGGTAACATCTGTTATTTGCTTGTATTAGGCTCCTTGAATTTCTTAAATTATAATTGTTGTTTCTCAGTTTTCAAAGAAATAGACCGAACAGTAAAATTAAAGAATAGACCAAGAATCTCTGAGTTATTTCTAAAACAAATTATTAATAAAATAATGCACAGTAACACGCATTATTCTATCAGTCTGTCATTTTAAATGATTGGTTATCTGAATTTTTTTCTTTTATCATTTCTGTAAAATAAAATGTTTCTGCTCACTGAATACAAAATGAAAAATATATAGAAAATAATTCAAATAATTTTAAATCACGATAATGATTAACGTACATGTTTTAAAATGTAACTGTTCTATTTATTTGTCAATAATAATAATAACCTCTTTTTCTGTTTAAACTTAAAATTTTGTTCCACGTTCGGAACGCTGCATTAAAATAGTTTCGAAATTATCTTTTGTTTTCCAGTTCTTACTACGCAGCAGCAGTAAGAAACAAAATATCGACTAAAAAAACATATTTAAAATAAAAATTTACACTCTATGAGGAGAGATCATCTCGAGGAAACAAAGTTAAATTTAATCATGTTTCGTTTTTCAAAACTGTTGTTTCTATTACGTATTATATATTCTATGTATATCATTAACGAGAGATAAATAATAAAATATTATTGTTTTTAACGACTTACTTTGTATATCACACTTGTGTGCGGATTAAAATACAGTTCTGTGCAGGATTAATTATGCGTGTCGCCACGAAAGCCGTTATTATCAGGAATAGCTCAGCGTAATTGCCGTCTTGCCATCTCGAAAGATCACCGAATACTGGCTACAATGTCAATCTCTGATGTTTTGATAGATGTCATGTAAATACAGTGCCTCACGGAACTGATCGACTCGTACCATTGTTACATATTTCTTTTTAAAAATTCGTGAATAAAGATATCCGCAAGAAAATAATAAATTATAAATGTATGTTTGTTTATACATGATATTGAAAGATTGTCTTCGTCAGTTGCCTTCTTCAAATCATTTGCATAATACTTGTATAATAGATTTTATTATTATCGTATTAATATCGTAAGATTATATCAATATAAAAGATGTCCCTTACAAATTTTGAACTACAAATTTTTCATTGTCGATAATGAACTTCGAGGAACATAGAGACCTAGAGTTATGAACAGTTGAAAAACTTTTTGCAGAAATACTAAATAATAACAATTAATATTAAATGAATCATAAAAATGACATAATACGAATTTAGTTATAGATTTTAGTTATTTCTATTTAGTTAATTCAATTTAGTTAATTTCAAGTAGATTTCTTTACTTAGAAAAGTAAATATTTTGATTGTACAATTTAATACGAAAAAATACATAACGTTGCAAGAGATGTTTACGATATCAAATGACTATCTCTCTCGACATTTTTGACAACAGTTAAGAATAATTGTTTCAAATGATTAAAGGAATTCAAAAGAGTGCGATTGATAATAAATATACTAAGATTAAATCCTCTTATAATTAAAATAATTTTGAAACATAACATAAACTTTATATATTTATTATCTTATAAATATCTGACGTATAAGATAATAAAAATAAAAGTTATGAACAATACTAAATTTTGCAGATTTAATAGAAATACAATTTTTATTGTATAGTAATAATGACTGTTTCAATAAAGTTTTTTATTACAAAGAGACGTCATTATTTCATGTCTTTTATTCAAAGTCTAGCAACGATTATAATTATAATTATAATTAAAATTTAAGTACTTTATTAGCAAATGATACTATTACATAATGTCTACAAAGTATTATATATTCAATTTAAAAAATTTATTCGCAGCTCTCTATATCAAATGTAATACAACTAAAGTGCGTTTATAAAAAATATTTTACAAAAAATATCAAACAACATCAAGTCTAATACTATATAAATTATTTTTTAATTACACAACAGTAATACGTCATATTATAACAGTATAACAATAATATGACACATAAATATATTTAACTGCAGAACAGCAATGTATCACAGAAAATTTTATCAATAGCTTCCAGACTATTAATAAAATACTAAGTATCATAAAAATATTAGAAAATATTAGAAAATATTAGAAATAATTAAAAATGATTAAAAAATTATTTACAAAAAGGTAATAATAAATAAAAATAATATTGTTTGAAAAATTATGTAGGTAATTGTATGTCTTGCATCACATTTGATATTTTTGATTGATCAATTGGCCACTTAAGCTTGATTTCTTCTAAATCGCTTTGCAAAAATATCTGACAGCTCTTTAAGAATAGTTTTATGCTTTTCTATCAGCTTTATAATGCTTGACAAAGCATTTCGATCTTGACTAAAATAAGTTTCTGCGAATCTTTTCACCTGAAACAAATTAAGATGTTAAGGATGTTTATCATTAATATGTAGTAATGTATTTTTACGCAACTATTCCTCAAAATATAATTTCTTATTTAACATAGACAATACATATGGTTTGCATATAAATATATTTAATCCTTTAGCTGTGGAAGTATATATGTGTCGTAAAAAATTGTCTATTTGCAGATATATATATATATATATATATATATATATATATATGTATATATCAATGTCAATAATAATTATAATCAATTATAATTGTTGTTTGACTTTTAATAAAAAACGCGAAATAATGACGTCGCATTGTACTAAACATTGTACAAAACTTTACTTAAACAGTACTATAATTACTGTATAGAATAAATGTTTCTGTTAACTTTTTATAATTTAATATTATTCATAACTCTCTCACTTTCATCATCTTACAATTACATATTTTCGTTTATTTTATATATTTTTATTTCCTCCACTATACATATTTTATATATTTATTAATTTTTCGGAATATAAAGAGGTATGGATATTTTGTAATATTTATACTAAAAAGCAATTCTCTTTCTTGACAAGGTATATCTTATATTCCATTTATTATCCACATATATATTAATTTTATTTATTTATCAGATTTTTATTACATTTATTTCTCTCTGTATATACTTTACATTTATTTATTATAGTTAGCTAAAACTGCTTTTATAATACAAATCTAAATAAATACATTAGCGTTAAAATATAGCGAAATAATCTTTCAGATCAAGCATATTCCGTTTGCATTAATAATTTCAGTTATCAACACAATTTGAAATTCTTGTGATATATATGTATAACATATAATTTTTTGCCATATATGTGATTGGTAGTAAATTATGCATGTGCTTTATAATTTTTACTCTACTGTGTTTCTTTAAATATTTTTATAACATTGTAGCTGAATATATCAAACTAAAATAAAATTGACAATTATATAATACAATTATAATATATACCTTAGACTAAATTCAATTTCTTTTATTAGCTTTGTGTGAATTTCTGATATAAAATGGCTATAATTTATACAATATAAATATATTTTTTCCAAAAGTGTATTATAACTGTTTTAATTATAAGCTTAATTCTCAAAAAGCTTTTCCTTTTCAATAGTTTATAACTCAGGGACTCTGTGCGCCTCTATGTTTATTATCGAGAACAAAAAATTCGTAGTTCAAAATTTGCTAAGAGACATTTTCTATATCGACATAATCTTACAGTTACTATTTAACGATAAATGTATTATACAAGTATTATCTAACTGATTCGAAGAAGCACATCAATCGACACATCTGACGAAAACGACTTCTTAAAATTAACATATAAACAAACACATATTATTTATGATCTATGATCTTCCTGTAGATATCTTTGTCTACAAATGTTAAAAAAAAATGTGTAACGGTACGAGTCAAACAATTGCGAAATGCACTGTGTATTTACATGACATATATGTATCTATCAAAACATCGAAGATTGACATTGAGAGCAATCCAGCAAGCGACACAAGTGTTGCTTTGTTCGTTTACTCATTGCAAAAAAGAAAAATAGGACGATGTTAGTGTCGACTTGTGTCGTTTGCTGGAAAGCTCCCATATTTTAGTCAGTATTCGGTGTTCGGACGGGTCGAACGGCAGTTACGCTGAACTATCCTTCATATTAATGGCTTTCGTGGCGATAGCACCTAATTAATTGCTGCAAAGAACTGTAACTTAATCAGCATACAAGTGTAATACACAAGGTAAGTCATTAAGAACAATAATAATTAATTAGGTATTATATTTTGTTGAAGATACAAAGAAATACTTAAAACGTAATTAAAATAATTTTGACAGACAATACACGATGAAATTTAACTTTATTTCTTCGACATTACTCATGGATTGCGGTAAATTTTCATTTTAAATAATGTATTTTTTTAATCAGTCGACATATTTTGTTTCTTATCATCGTTGCTGCATAATGAAAACTGGAAAGCAAAAAATTTAGTATAAATTTTGGATCGATCTTGATACACATAACGTTCCGAACGTAAAAAAAATGTTAAACAAAAAACAAGATTATTATTGTTATTGACAAATAAATAGAATTAACGGTTATGCGATAAAAAATGTTAATTACTTTCGTTCTTTGAAATAATTTACATTATTTCCTATTTTTCCTTCAAGTATATTCAAGGCACAGAAATGATAACTAATTCAAATTCTACATATTATAACAATATTTACGTTTTTTACTTCCAATGAAATATTCTATATGGCCAAATAAAAAATATACACACATCGCGTTAGATGCGTAAAATTCTTCTCGAAAACTGAATAAAATAATTTTCTCTTAATTCTAAGAAAATATAAGAATAACAGAATAAATTAATTACGAGCATATCTAAATATACATCCAATATTCTATAAAAAAATATTCAAAATTTTCCGCGAAATAGGTCGTACATATAATCGCCTTGATAAAAGTTGGAATTGTGTTTTTCCTTTTCTTTTTTTCTCTGTTCCTTCGATTTTTGTATAAAAATTATTATTAAATTTCAATAACTTGTACCGCATTGTATCATTATTTGTTTTCTTTTTAACGAAAAGTTACAGAAACCTAAGACGAGTATTGACATGGAATTCCCAAAATTGTTATTACATATTGGTTTAATATTGGCCACAGTCACGGACTTTTGTGTCGCTGATGATCCAAATCCAAAACATATACATCGTTTACCCATCAACTCAACACCATTTGATTATAACATTAGTCTGATTATTCCGGATCTCGAAAAAAGCAATATTTTTTACGGTGAAATCAGAGTCACTGTCATCATTGTTCGCGAATCGTTTAACATAAGCTTACACTCGCAAGGATTAGAAATAAATAAAACGGCGACAACGTTGATGAACGATACTATAGTCTATAAACCGACGGAACATACTTATGACCATGAAACGAATATATTATCGCTACATTTCGAAAAGCAATTGTATCGCGGTTCTTACATTCTGAATATGAAGTTTGCTGGTTTTTTCTCTCAGACTGGTTTTGGCAATGGTGGTTTTATAAAAATTCCGTACACATCAGACGAGGAAGGAAACAAAAAATATAACAGGATGTAAGCAAATATTAAAAATATTAAAAATATACTTTGTAAAGTACGTACGTAAAGGCTATTGTTGTTACCTTATTTATTTGTTACTTTTACTTATTATCTTTTTTTATTTACTACTTTCATCGTTATCGACTTACAACATATATAAAGCACGGCGAAACACAGTTTAGAATGTGTATCCATTTTATTATTAAAACCGTTTTTTAGTATGTAAGTATATTTACGATAAAGTATTTGCAAAAAGTGCGTGTAATGTTTAAGAGAATATTTACTTTGGCTTAAAATGAAACGACAGCAGAGTACAACATTTCTGTTTCTACTCTCAACAAAATAATAATTACATACAATATAATAAACATATAATATATAAACATATAATATATAAACAATAACTAGTGTTCCTTAACTTTTGGTGTCCTACTCGCTATGAGTGGTAAGTTTGTACTATGAGTAGTATTTTTGTCCTTATTTATAAAATTGTTTAAAATCACAGGTTGGCCGCAACATACTTCATCCCGAATAAAGCCAGACGAATGTTTCCATGTTGGGACGAGCCAGCCTTTAATCCTTTCTTCATGATCTCCGTGATGCATCATCAGAAATACACGGTATTGTCAAATTGGCCGATCCGAGAGCGGTACAACGTAGAAAATGACATGAAATGGACACACTTTGATCGCACTTTTACAATGTCCGCTTATCTTGTGGGAATTGTAATTGTATCAGATTTTGTTCGCGTTAATAACGCGGACCAGTCCGTTAATGTGTGGTGCAGATCCTCTTTGACATCGTCAGCAAGATTCGTGCATAGCATTGCCGAACGGGTCACGCCGCTCTTGGAGGAGTATACCGATAAAACCAAAGGGGTACCAAAAATAGATCACGTCATGGTACCGAATTATCCCAACGCTTCCATGGGAGATTGGGGAATCATCATTTACCAGTAATATTCATAACTAAAGAGATTTATTAATATGTACATGAATTAAAAAAATTAATATGAAGCTATTAGAACTGATGAATAACTTCTAGCATTCAAATTTTGATAATTAAAAACGATAAAAAACACATGTGTACTACTTTATGGATATTTAGATTTTATTTATACATTTTTATTCTTATTCTGTTTTAAAACAAATTAACGTATTTAATTGATGTAAATATCACTCTTTCTTTCAATAATATATATATATATATATATATATATATATATATATATATATATATAAACACATTAGACTGCATGCTAATGATGAAAAAAACCTAGTCATAATCATATTTTGAATATTATGTTATGTTATGTCTTTTAGAGAATCAAAAGTTGTCCACGATGATAGCAAGGATCCTACATTTCAGAAAAAGAATGTAGCTTTTTATGTAGCATATGAAATCGCACATCAGTGGTTCGGCAATTTCATCACCCCATTTTGGTGGACTGACATGTGGTTAAATGAGGGATTTGCTGTGTTTTTCCAGGCGTATTTCCTCGACAAGGTTGTTTAATATTACTAATGCAATGAATTGCTCGTTAAATAAAAAAGTTGGAAATGCACTTCATTCTCTAAGATCAAAATAACATCCATTAAATATTTCTATATTCTTATAAAATGTATCAGGACAAAGCTAAAATAATTAATGGCAATTTTTTAATTTATAATCATAAGAAAGATTATAACACTGTTCTTTCCGCGAATAACTAGAACGAAACATTTAATACTAATTTCAATTAAAAATTAGAATTTAAACGTATTTTATTTTTCGCATCCATAACAATATAAATATTTAACAAGAAAAATTTAACTTCTAGAATTTTTATATCTTGATTTTATCTTTGTATTCAGTAATGTACATTATCTTAAAAAATAATTAAAGTATGATCTTCTCAAAAGAAATTCTATATGTGAAATGGTTAACATTTGACATAAATAAATTACAATAAAAATTAAAATAAGTTTAAGTTTAATAAAAATAAAATAAGTTTAATAAAAAATTAAAGTAAGCAAAGTTATTAAAAGTGGCGTACAGGTAGGTTTGTATCCCTATATATGCGAATTTTTCTTCGAATTTTTATATTCAGCCATATCAAAGGATTGTTTTCTTGATGTTATAGACATTTAAAGAATGGCGGACAATGGACTTTTTCGTTACTGGGGCCATGCACCATGCTCTCCATCTAGATGATGGCTTATTGGGTTCTGTTACATTGAATCTTTATAATAACGATACCTTGGATAACCAACTCTTTGTTGATCAAGTTCTTGAAAAAGGTAAAATTATGTAAATAAAATGAAACTATCGTCCATGATTAGCTTAATGTAGATAGCACGAAGACAGAGGTGGAACAAAAAGTGAACAGACAACAAATTCTCGTTTGCGCAATACGTTCACATATGTCTTAATTTTATGTATAAAAGTATATAAAATATACTTTATATGTATTATTAATCAGTATTTTATGCTGTGTATCGTAGCTCCAGCTATATTGCGCATGTTACATCATGCAGTGGGCGACGAGGTATTTCGAAAGGGTATCACCAAGTATTTCGCTACAAAGTAAGTATGTAGTCTATTATAGTTATCACATATAGCAACATTAAATATCATAAGTATAATGTTTCTTGCATTTACGTTGGAAAATATAGTACGCCATATCAGAAATATAAACTTATGCATTCAATATCCAATGTTATTCGATTAGAAGAAACCATACTTTGTTCCTTAATTATAATTTGACTACGCTAGTTTTAAGTTATATTCTTAGTTCCCACATGTGTATTAATTAAATTGTACATTAATACTCACGTTTGATTATGTAATAGTTTTAAATACATACGACGTATGTGTAGTTGTATGTATAGCTAACAACAATGTCATGTTTCTTTAGGAAATATATGGCGGTCACTCCCGATGATTTGTGGAGCGTCATACAAAGGGCTAAAGACGAAGCTTCTTACGTCCCTTCTATGCGAGATCAAAAATTCAGAATAAAAGAAGTGATGAATACGTGGATAGTCCAAAATCGTTATCCTGTGCTGAATGTAACGATGAATTACAAAACTGGTGAAGTAGCAATAACACAAAAATGTTTCCGCGCAACTGAAGATATCAATAATAAATGGTGGATACCCATATCCTACACTGACGAAAGCTTTCCGGATTTTTCCAATACTATGCCCAATAATTGGTTAAAACCAGACGAAACTCTTAGAGTGCAAATTAATACAAGTGATTGGATTATCGTCAATCTACAACAAACTGGTATAAATCAATAAATTTTACGCTCTTTTATATCTATCCTATTTGCTTTATCAACACAAAAGTTTTACAACATATTCAAGTTCTTAATATATTTTTTTATTAAAAAGAAGCTTTAAAATTTATATAATTATAATATTCTTTGATACATTAGTAAATTACATTGATAATTCATTGGTGAAGTACATTGGTAATGTACATTTTTTTGTAACAATTGTAAGGTGCAAATTACATAAAATTGGTTTATTACAATAATCAAAATGTCAGTATTTGAAAATATACCTTGATAATTTCAAACAAAAAGATCCAATAATAAATTTAATGGCCCGGATAATTCGACAGCATACTGTCGTGTCTATTACGATACCGTAATTATGGAAAGAATTATATATTACTTGAGCTCTCAAGAATACAGGAACATACACGTTCTCAATCGTGCTCAAATTATCGATGATGCTTATGCCTTTTTGCTCGAAGATCAACTAGATAGCTCCGTATTCATGAATCTTATAAACTACCTAAAACGAGAGAGAGATTATGTGGCATGGCGTCCAATGTTCCGAATATTAAGACGGAATCAGAAGTACTTTTCACTGCCAGAGAGTAAAGGTTTCAAGGTATGTAATAACAGATTTTATAAAGATGAAAAAAATTTTGGCTCTTTAATTTGGAAAGTTCTGCATTTACACATTCACCGCTTTGTCATAAAGTCTGTCGCGGTCGGTTTTATAATCGCACATTTGTAGGAAACGTTTTAATTAACATTAATACGAATGGACGTTAGGGAAACTTAGCAAACTCACCAATAATTCTTGTGAATTCCAGTGAATGTTTTAACAATTAAGGCACTAACGATATATATATATATATATATATATATATATATATATATATATATATCTATATATACATACATACATATTGTATATATGAATCACGTCACTTCGCATGTAGCAACAAACCAATATAAAATTCAATATTATCTCATGATTTGTAGCCATACATGGTAGAAATCTTTGATGGGGTTCTTCAACATGTGGGATACGAAGAAAATTTTGATGATGACGATCTCACTAAGATACTAAGGCTAGAGGCCACGAAATGGGCATGTACCGTCGGTCACGCGGAATGCAAGAGAAGCGCCGCCGTTAAATTAAGCAAACATTTCGCGGATCCTGATACTCACAAGTAACTCTTTTTATGATCATGATTATCGCATAATTTATATTTGTGCGTGTGTGTTGCGTATGCGCGAGCACGCGCATGCATATGAATGTAATCGATTCCTTTTATTTCTTTGAGTCATCGAAATCAGACAGAGTCTCTTTATTTTTTCTTAATTTCCATTTTTGTTTTAATACATAGAATAAATATGCGAAACAAGTAAAAATATATGTATATAATAACAAGAGACGTTATGGATGGATTCATCTTTCATTCATTTATTCATTCACTGTGTTTACACGTAGTCTTATGGTCACGTGGCAAATATAGAGTGACAGAACAGCACACGACAGACACTTAATTTTGCAAAATAAAGATTTACCTAACAGAACGGAAAAAAATACAAAACTTGATAAAATAAAACGTCGGCTACGCTTATGAAGTACATGTACCTCTTTTCCATAGACTCATATGTATTTTAGAGTTCCACAATGGTGGCATGATTGGACATACTGCTTTGGTTTGGCGGTAGCTAATAAGACTATTTGGAATAAAATGTTGGAACTGTATCACCGAACATCTGATAAGAAACTTTTGAAAACCTTGATCAATTGTGCTGAAAATCCTGATATTATTATCAGCTACTTGAATATTACAGCATTATTTAACCATGAGCAGCATGCATTGATCTTCAATTTAATTCTTGAAAACCATGTACGCAACAATTTGGTCCTTGATTACATATTAACAAATTTTGATTTTATATATCCTAGGTAACACATTTCTCTTTACAAATATACATTACATTCTTTTTAAATAAATTTATCTTATATATACATTAATTATATAAATATATTATTTTGTTCTTACAGATTACATTCTACAACACTAACGATACATAATATCATTCAGAATGTTTTTTCTAACGAACAATTGTCCAAGGTAGATTTTATGATTCTAGATTCATACTTATATTTTTTCTATTGATAATCCTTTAACTGTAGCGCGCTTAAAATCAAACGTTTGTCGTGTGACGTAATGAATTTTGGAGAACGTTTATATACATATATATATATATATATATATATATATATATATATATATATATCTTCTGCAAATAGACAATTTCTTATGACACATATATACTTCCGCTGCTAAGGGATTAAATATATTTATATGCATACCATGTATTGTTATTGTCTATGTTAAATAAGAAATTATATTTTAAGGAATAGCTGCATAAAAATAAATTTATACTACATATTAATGATAAACATCCTTAACATTCTAAACTGTTTCAGGTGAAAAGATTCGCAGAAACTTATTTTCATCAAGGTTCAAACTCTTTGTCAAACATTGTAAATCTGATAGAAAAGCGTAAAAATTATCTTAAAGAGTCCGTAGATATTGTTACAAAGCGATTTGGAAAAAGTCAAACTTTAATTGATCTGATCCAGTACCAATTGATGAAATAACCTTGATCAATTGATCTGATCAATCAAAAATATCAAATGTGATGCAAGACATATAATTATCTGTATAATTTTTTAAATAATATTATTTTTATCTATTATTACCGTTTTGTAAATAATATTTTATTCATTTTTAATTATTTCTGATACTTTTTAGTATTTTTAAAATATTTAGTATTTTATTAATAGTCTGGAAGCTATTGATAAAATTATATATGACATATTACTGTTGTGTAATTAACAGATAATTTATATAGTATTATAGATTTGATGTTGTTTAATATCCGTAAAATATTTTTTATAAAAGCTCTAAACGCGTACTTTGATTTATTACATTTGATATAGAGCGAATAAATTTTTTAAATTGAATATATAATGCTTTGTAGACATTATGTAATAGTATTATTTGCTAATAGAATACTTGAATTTCTCTTAATATAAATTTTTATTATAATCGTTGATAGACTTTGAACGAAAGACATGAAGTAATGGCGTCGCCTTGTAATACGAAGGTTTATCTCTAAACAGTGGTTATTACTATCTATATTATAGAATAAAAATTGTATTTCTGTTGAATCTTCAAAATTTAATATTGTTCATAACTTTTTTTTTATCTTATACATTGCATATATTTTCGTCTATATTAAATAAATTAATTTTTTGGAATATGATGTATCATGTATGAATATTTTGTATCACTTTTTCAGTCACAATAATGAAAGATATTATGTATTTCTATCGTTGTTAAAGAACTTGACGAGGTATAATATATCATGAGCACAGATTCTATATACGTATCGGATTCTTATTATTTTTCCCTGTGTTTGCTTAACATTTATTTATTATATTGTATTATATTTATTATTTATTATATTGATTTATTTATTATATTATATTTATTATATTTTTATATTGTGAGTATAAATTAATACATATTCTGTTAACGTTGAAATATCGAAATAATCTGTTTCAAATCAAGCGCAAGAAATATGTTTACTTTTAAATGAGATTTTATATCATTTTTATGTATTATTATTATTTCTAAAAGTCTGAACAATTTTTAATTTTTTATGTTATTTTTAAATATTTTTGTAACATTTCGTATGTATTAACAATTCCAATCATTAGTTTTCGAATTTTTGTTATATATATGACACACAACTTGCTGCCATCTGATTGTTAGTATGAAGTATGCACGTGCTTTATAATTTTTACACTATACTGTGTCTCTTTAAATATTTTTATAACTTTGAAGCAAAATATACTGAATTTAATATAAAAATGACAATTTATATAGTACAATTATAAACCGAACTATAAACAATTTATATAGTACAATTATAAATATACCATAGACTAAATTCAATTTCTCTTATTAATTTTATGTGATTTGCTGGAATCAAATGGCTATAATTTATACAATATATATATATTTTTTCAAAAAATGTATTAAAGTTGTTTTAATTATATAAGCTTAACTTTTAATAAACTCCTTTTATTTCCAGTCGTTTATAACTCCAAGAACTCTATGCGTCTCAATGTTTGTTATCGAGAAGGAAAAATTCAAAAATTTTATAAGACATCTTTTATATCGACATGGTTTTAGCAGTATTTAATGATAAAATGTCCTGACTGACTGACTGACTCATCAACTTCCGGCCCACACAAACCCCTAAACCTAGAAACAAATTAAAATTGAGGGAATACATTCTTTTTATGACGTAACCACCCACTAAAAAATTTTTAGAAATTCGACCCCTATAAGGGAGTGAAAAAAGGTAAAATGTGCGAAGCACGGTATCAAGTTAATGTATTATACAGATATTATCTGTCTGATTCAAAGAAGTGCAACTGAGAAAAACGACTTCTCAATATTATAAACAAACACACATTTGTGATCTATGATCTTCCTGTAGATATCTTTGTTCTTTGTTCACAAATATTCAGAAAAATGTGTAACGGTGCGAGTCGAACAATATTTTAGTCAGTATTCGGTGTTCTTTCGAGATGGTCGGACGGGTCGAACGGCAGTTACGCTGAACTATCTTTCATATTAACAGCAACATTTTCGTGGCGATAGCGCACCTAATTAATTGCTGCAAAGAACTTTATCTTAATCAGCATACAAGTGTAATACACAAAGTAAGTCAATAAGAGCAATGATAATTAATTCAGTGTTATATTTCATTAAAAGAGAACATGTATATTAAGACACGCAAATAGTCTCTCTCTCTCTCTCTCTCTCTCTCTCTCTCTCTCTCTCTCTCTCTCTCTCTCTCTCTCTCTCTCTCTTCTCTCTCTCTCTCTCTCTCTCTCTCTCTCTCTCTCTCTCTCTCTCTCTCTCTCTCTCTCTCATCTCTCTCTCTCCTCTCTCTCTCTTCTCTCTCTTCTCTCTCTCTTTTTCTCTCTCTCCTCCTCTCTCTCTCTCCCTCCCCTTTTTTCTCTCTCGATTGTGTCCTCATCGACTATCATTGAATTCAAAAGAAAGCTCCACAACCACACTTTTCCCTTGAGTCTGGTTCTGTGCCTGCTTCCACTATGGGGCAATCAAGCGTTTGAACACGGGTCATATTTAATCTAGTCGCCTTAGTCAGTAATTTAGTTTAAGCTACTTCATTATACATTTTGCGTTAATTTTGCCAATATTGAGCATAATCTTATCCAATCTAGTCGCCTCACGTAGTTAGTCACTCTAGTTGTCATTTCATTATAATTTGCGATTTTGTTTCTTTAGTCTGCGAGATTGGTGCACACACTGTCACCATGATCAGTCATTTCGATATTTTTGTTCACCGTTATTATGTTATCTTTGATATTTTATTGTTATGCCATGTAACGGCGGCCTTGTGTATTGCCATGTACATGGCGTTCTTTTGTACATTTTTTTTTAATTGCCTAAAGTCCTGACTATGGCATAAATAAATATCTATCTATCTATCAGCTATCCCTCTCCTTCCTCTCTAAACTCGTTCTTCCGACTTCCTCTCCTTCTCCCCTACTCTTCCTCTCCCTCTCCCTCTCCCTCTCTCCCTCTTTCCCCCCTCTCTCTCTTTCTTTCCCTCCCTTTCTCTCTTTCCCTCTCCTTCTCCCTCTCCCTCTCCCTCCCCTTTTTTCTCCTTTCCCTCTCCCTCTATCTCTTCCTTCCTCTTTCCCTTTTCCTCTCTTTCTCCCTTTCCCTTTCCTGCTCCCTCTCCCTCTCCCCACTCCTCTCTCTCTCTCTCTCTTTCTCTCTCTCTCTCTCTCTCTCTCTCTCTCTTTAAAATGCTATAAATTAAAAAATATTACTTTTTTATCTACTGAAGTTCAATTCCGTCGTATACAGTTCTTTAAGATTACTCAATTATTTCCTAAAAAATTGGAAAAATTTTGTAACCGATTTCCAAAAAGATAGCGGTTCCCAAAAAGATCGGTAACGAAAAACTATACAGCTTATAGCACTCCCCGGGAAATTCTACCCCTGTTTTATATACAATTCTTTAAAATTTGATCAATTATTTCCCCCAAAATTTGTCAAACTTCTGATACCCGTTTCCAAAAGGATTGGTAACGAAAAATTATATACTTTATAGCACTCCCCGAGAAATTTAACCCCTACTCTATGTACAATTCTTTGAGATTCGGTCATTCGAAACCGGTTTCCAAAAAGATCGGTAACAAAAAATAGTAACACTTTATAGCACTCTCCGGGAAATTCTACCTCTACTTCATGTATAATTCTTTGAGATTAAATTAATTATTTCCCGAAAAATTGGAAAAATAAAAAAAACCGGTTTTCAAAAAGATCGGTAACAAAAACTGTACACATCATGGCGCTCCCCGTAAAATATATATTCTACCCTTACTTCATATACAATTCTTTAAGATTCGGTCAATAAATTCCCGAAAAATTGATAAAATTTCGGAACCGGCTTCCAAAGAGATCGGTAACAAAAAATTACACTTTATGGCATTCCCCGGAAAATTCTACCCCTGTTTTATATACAATTCTTTGAGATTCCGTCAATTATTTCCCGAAAAATTGAAGAAATTAGAAAAACCGGTTTCCAGAAAATAGGTAACGAAAAACTATATACACAGTGACACTCTCCGGGAAATTCTACCCCTATTTTATATACTTTTGGTAAAAATTCGATCCATTGGTTTCCAAGATCATCGAGGACAAACAATCAAACCGACAAACTCTGTCTCTTTATAATAGTAGTATAGATATAGATATATAAAACACATAATTCAAAATAATTTCGACAGACAAAACACGATAAAATTTAACTTTATTTCTTCGAGATTACTTATACTCATGGATTGTAGTAAATTTATATTTTAAATATGTATTTTTTCAATCAGTCGATATTTTGTTTCTTATCGTTGCTGCATAGTAAAAACAGATAAACGAAAGACTTAATATAATTTCGAAACAATCTTAAAACACATAACACGTTCCGAACGTGAAAAAAATATTAAATTAAACAAAGAACGAGATTATTATTGTTATTGACAAATAAATAACGGTTATACGATAAAGAATTTTAATTACTTTCGTTTTTTGAAATAAATTACATTATTTCTTATATTTTGTCCTTCAAGTATATTCAAGGCACAGAAATGATAAGCGAAAGAAATTCAACACTGCTATAACTGACAACTAAATAATTCAAATTTTACATATTATTACAATATGTATTTACGTTTTTTACTCCCGATGAAATATTCTATATAATCAAATAAAAAATATACACACATCACTTTAGACGCATAAAATTTTTTCTCAAAAATTGAATAAAATAATTTTTTCTTAATTCTAAGAAAATATAAGAGTAACAGAATAAATTAATTGTGAGCACATCAAGATATACATTCAATATATTCTATAAATAAATATTCATAATTCATATAATCATCTTGATAAAAGTTGGAATTATCTTTTTCCTTTTCTTTTCTCCTCTGTTCCTTCGATTTCTGTATAAAAATTAATATTAAATTTCAATAACTTGTACCGCATTGTATTATTGTTTGTTTTCTTTTTAACGAAAAGTTACAGAAACCGAGTATTGACATGGAATTCCCAAAATTTTTATTACATAGCGGCCTAATATTGGCCACAGTCACGAACTTTTGTATCGCTAATGATGATGCAAAAGATTTAAAATATATATATATCGTTTACCCATCAACTCAATACTAGTTGATTATAACATCAGTCTGATTATTCCGGATCTCGGAAAAAGCAATACTTTTTACGGTGAAACCATTGTCACTGTCAACATTGTTCGCGAATCGTTTTACATAAGATTACATTCGGAAGGATTAAAAATAAATGTAACGGCGGCAACGTTGATGAACGATACTATAGTCTATAAACCGATGGCATATACATTTGCAAAAAGTGCATGATGTAATGTTTAAAAGAATATTTAACTTTGGCTTAAAATAAAACGGCATAGCAGAGTACAATATTTCTGCTTCTGCTCTCAACAAAATAATAATTACATATAATATAATAAGCATATAATATATAAACAATAACTAGTGTTTCTTAACTTCTCGTGTCCTACTCGCTATGAGTGGTAAGTTTGTACCATGAGTGGTACTTTTGTTTTTATTTAAAAAATTGTTTAAAATCACAGGTTGGCCGCAACACACCTCATGCCAAATAAAGCTAGACGAATGTTTCCATGTTGGGACGAGCCAGCGATAAAAGCTTACTTCATGATCTCCGTGATGTATCATCAGAATTACACGGTATTATCAAATTGGCCGAACCGAGAACAGTACAAAGTAAAAAATGACATGATATGGACACACTTTGACCGACTTTTACAATGTCCACTTATCTCGTGGGAATTGTGATTGTATCTAATTTCGTTGGCATTGAAAACGAAGTCCAGTCCGTGTCGTCCGTGTGGTGCAAATCGTCTTTGACATCGCAAGCAATGTTCATACATAGTATTGCCGAACAAATCACACATGGAGGAGTATACCAATAAAACCAAAGAGGTACCAAAAATAGATCACGTCATGGTACCAAATTATCCGGTCGACGGCATGGAAGATTAAGGAATCATCATTTACAAGTAATATTCCTAACTAAAGAGATTTACTAATATGTACATGAATAAAAAAAATTAATATTAAGCTATTAGAACTGACGAATAACTTCTAGCACTCAAAATTTGATAATTAACAACGATAAAAACACATACGTATTTTACGGATATTTAAATTTCATTTACATATTTCATTCTTGGGCTGTTTTAAAACAAATAACGTATTTAATTGATGTGTATGTCATCTCTCTTTTCTTTCCACAATATATGTGTATATGGGCAGATCCATTACTTTTCGACCAAAAGTTGCGGGGGTGGGTCACCGATTTTGATGCCGATTTTTTCCTCGAAAGTACACTAGAAAAGGAGATGATCCTGAAAATTTGAGCCCGATTCGATCAAATCCGGCCGCTGGAGAATTTTTTGAATTTTGAAAAAAGTCGATTTTTCAGTCATTTTCAAAAATTTATATCTCAGCTTCTATATAACTTAGAGACTCGTTTGAGGCCGCATTCTTTTCTGTAAACCTTCTACTTTTAAGGAAAAAATTGGTCATTGGTTTACACTCAAGTCCGGCTTCACGGCGAGCTGCTAACTAAACCACTGTTTTAGAGAAATTTTGCCTATTTTTGAAATGCTGTCATATCTACAGTTTTCGAAGTAGAGGGTTGATCAGCAGCTGATATTTTTTGTTCAGGTATACTCTGAAGAAATCTACCCACTTTTTACTTGATTGCTTCTATTTTGTTAAGTTATGGCCATCTAAAGCCGATCGATTTTCGAAAAATCGCCATTTTCAGATAGCCAGAACTTTTTTCTTTCAACTCAAAATCCTTTGAAATTTTCAGGGAATATACTTCATTATATCCTTAAACAACCCTGAAAATTTTATTTTGGAATAGAAGTGGTTTCCGAGTTATAAAATTTTTAAAATGTCAACTTTTCGATTTAATATGACATTTTTTGTGGTTTTATCATTAATTTTGTAAATTTAATGTAAATAAAATTATATTTTTCGGAAAATATATTCGAAAATAAGGAGCAAACGGATTGTTTGAGAAAATTGAGGGAAAAAATTAATATTTTTTATTTTAATTTATTTGTTTAAAATTTTTAAAAAGTAAATATTTGTTTATTTCTTTTAATAATATGTTGAATACAAATTTCCAAAGTATTTGAGAACTATCATGTCATGTTTAGCAAATTATACTTTGCTCATAATTTACCGCCAGTCTATTGAAAAATCTAATCTAATTTAATTAATTTATTTTTTTTTTTCAATAGACGCGGTAAATTATGAGCAAAGTATAATTTGCTAAACATGACATGATAGTTCTCAAATACTTTGGAAATTTGTATTCAACATATTATTAAAAGAAATAAATAATATTTACTTTTTAAAAATTTTAAACAAATAAATTAAAATAAAAAATAATAATTTTTTCCCTCAATTTTCTCAAACAATCCGTTTTGCTCTTTATTTTCGAATATATTTTCCGAAAAATATCAATTATTTACATTAAATTTACAAAATTGATGATAAAACCACAAAAAATGTCATATTAAATCGAAAAGTTGACATTTTAAAAACTTCATAACTCGGAAACCACTTCTATTCCAAAAATGAAATTTTCAGGGTTGTTTAAGGATATAATGAAGTATATTCCCTGAAAATTTCAAAGAATTTCGAGTTGAAAGAAAAAAGTTCTGGCTATCTGAAAATGGCAATTTTTCGAAAATCGATCGGCTTTAGATGGCCATAACTTAACGAAATAGAAGCAATCAAGTAAAAAGTGGGTAGATTTCTTCAGAGTATACCTGAACAAAAAATATCAGCTGCTGATCAACCCTCTACTTCGAAAACTGTAGATATGACAGCATTTCAAAAATAGACAAAATTTCTCTAAAACAGTGGTTTAGTTAGCAGCTCGCCGTGAAGCCGGACTTGAATGTAAACAAATGACCAATTTTTTCCTTAAAAGTAGAGGGTTTACAGAAAAGAATGCGGCCTCAAACGAGTCTCTAAGTTATATAGAAGCTGAGATATAAATTTTTGAAAATGACTGAAAAATCGACTTTTTTCAAAATTCAAAAAATTCTCCAGCGGCCGGATTTGATCGAATCGGGCTCAAATTTTCAGGATCATCTCCTTTTCTAGTGTACTTTCGAGGAAAAAATCGGCATCAAAATCGGTGACCCACCCCCGCAACTTTTGGTCGAAAAGTAATGGATCTGCCCATATATATATTATAGGAACAAACAGATAGCTATAATCACATTGCAGGATATTGCTACAGTATGTTTAGAATTTAATAGATCCAGAATACAAACACAAGATCGTATTAGGTATACAGATAAGGACTATGAAAGGGAAGACTATAATGATTTGAATGGTATTTTCAATCTCCCATCTATCTTGGGCAAGTAAGAATACAAAAGAATTGTAACTAAATGGAGTAATATATTATTGAGAATGCGTTAGAAAATTAGTAACGGAATTTGTAAAAAAGTTGGCTTTGGGAAAAATATTATTTTCTTGAGTACTATATTTATATATATATGTGAATTGTGTTTATAGTACTACACCATTTGATATGACACTGGAACGTAAGAATGGTACACAAGTTTCTAAAACGATAGAAGGTGGTATTAAATGATTAGTAATGCCATGGCAACCACTGGTTACATCAGATAGAGGAGTACTCACTGCAGTTGAAGAAGCTCTTAATAACGCTGTCGATATAAATCATATACTACCATACGTGTCAGTTTATAACAAATGTTATGATGCAAGATTTTCCAGCAGAAGTTTTTCTTCAGCGACCACCAATAATTACACGGTAAACATTTTCTTTTAATAAATTTCTTTTAATAAATGCGTATATACATGTTTTGAGTGATAACTTAATAAAGTATATATCTTAAATGTTACAGATACTTTATGGTCTTCTTAAATCGAGCACTAACATATCAGAAACTAATGTCGCATGTATAGTTCCGACTGTGTTAAGGACATTGCGTAAACTAACTCGTTCTCTAAGGTTCCGCATTTATTACTACTGTGAACCGTGTGTGGCGAATAAAAAGCAAAAAGTAACTCTTAATAATATTTTTATACGCTTGTTTGATACAAGAAACTATATAATATCTGTTATATTTAACAATATATTGATTTATCGATTTTACCTTATTTCTTTGTACTATTTTGTACGTAGTTATTGGGTGGCAAGTTAGATAGCAACGTTTATACTGTCACGTTCTGTCAAAAGTAAGTTAGTTCGTCCGTTTTTGGGTCAAAACATTCAAGTAATTTACCCGGGATTTTTGGACTAGGTTGTGTGATTAAAAGAAATCCTATTGCCACTCTTTGGCAGCGACAGGTTTAAGAAAGGAAATCTCCTGTTGCCACACTTTTTGGCAGCGACAAGAATAACAGGAAATTTCTGTTGCCACGCTGTTTGGCAGCGACAGTTAAGAGTTGTGGAATTAAAGGATTTTTAGTAAAATTGGTTTCAAGAATTAAAATTAAAATTACCTTTATTCGGGGAGAATTTTCTTACAACAGTTATTTAAGATCTGTCTCAAAGATTTGCTGAAGTCAGAATTTAATAAAGACTGTCGGTTGAAAGTTATGAGTACAAGAAAATGATTAACTGATTGACAATAATTAGCTGACTCCCAACAACTACCTCTCAACATCAACTATATATACTAACTCCCAATAACAACTGACTCCCAATAATTACTGACTAACGATGATTTTTCCCGCTTATTTATACTCAAGTGGCAAGAATCCCCCCGCGCGAGCTTCTCACCACTTCTTTGTCTTTGAATCTTAAGGAGGAGGAAAGTTTTATCAGCTCTCGGTCGTAAGCGCTATACCGAGTTTGCGCGGGGGAGAATTTATGCGAAAAAAATGCTAGGGGCTCCCAAGTATCCCGTTTTTTCTGTTCAAGAACTGCCCCCATGGCGAAATCGGAGGCACCCGCGACTATACGGAGTTCCGCACCAATATGGGGATGCACCAGCATTGCAGCGTTAGCGAGGCCGTTTTTGGTCTTTTCAAACGCTTCGATTAATTCGTCAGACCATACGATTACACGCTTATCGTTTTTACGCGAGTCGACTAGTAATGAATTTAGTGGTGCTTGAGCTTCTGCCGCGCGAGGGATGTTGCGACAGTAAAAATTTATCATGCCAAGGAAACGGCGTAGGTCGGCGATGGTTTTGGGTCTAGGAAATTTGGTAATCGCCTCAACTTTTTCAGGGATGGGGCTGATTCCTTTACCATTTATTATATACCCGAGAAACTTTAGTTCATGTGCGCCGAATACGCATTTTTCAACATTAAGGCGGAGGTGAAACTCTTTAAGCCTTTGAAATACAATGCGTAAATGTTTAGCATGTTCCTCTGGAGAAGAGGAAGCAATTATATCATCCATATAAATGAAAACAAAATCTAGATCGCCTAAGGCGCGATTTATATATCGTTGAAAGGATTGACCGGCATTACGAAGGCCAAAGGTCATAAATAAGTATTCGAATAACCCGAAAGGGGTTATGATAGCTGTTTTCTCAATGTTCTCGGGGGCCATTGGAATTTGATTATATGCTTTATATAAGTCGAGTGATGAAAAAATTGTTTTACCGTGTAGATTGACAAAGCAGTCATGCAGATGGGGGGTGGGGTATCTATCAGGTCGCATGATTGCCTTTACACCGCGGTAATTGCTGCACACCCGCCAGGTGCCGTCTTTTTTACGGACTAAATGAATGGGACTGGCCCATGGACTGCTAGAGAGGCGGCAAATGCCTGCTTCGACTAAAGCTCTGATCTCGGCCTTTGCGGCCTTAAGTTTATCAGGAGGAAGGCGCCTAGCGCGCGCAGCGACTGGAGGGCCGGTGGTGATGATATGATGAAACACATCGCAATTGGACGGCGGGGCGAGGGAAAGAGCTCCTGTTATTTGCGGAAACTCGGTGAGTTTTTTTGAGAACTCAGAAGAGGGATTTACCGTATTGATCGAATGCACAGGGCCCGGTTTTTTAATCGCGAGGGTATATAACTTAGTAGTGGAATCTATAAAACGTCGTCGTTTTAAGTCTACTATTAACCCGTAACGCGATAGTAGGTCGGCGCCAATGATGGGGTACGGAACTGCAGCAATGCAAAAATTTCATCGAATTGGCCGTCTTAAACCGAGGTCAAGCTCGCGGAGTGATTCCCCAAACGTGTCGATACGCGTATCGTTTGCCGCAAAGAACTTTAATTCGGAGGGTTTTCCCTTGATCCCATTAATGGCGGGTACCAGGGAAATGTCCGCGCCTGTATCAATAAGAAACATTTGGCCACTAGTGCGATTACGGACATGGAGACGGTTAAAAGTTTGAAGGCTCTTGCCGACCGTCTCCGAACGAGGAGGCGGGCTTAGTTTTTTGTACTTTTCCACGCCTCATATTTTGAGCACCACGTTCGACACGAAGTCGGATTTCCGAGTATTTGGTATGAGCCAGACAAAGCGCGGGTGTGATCGCCCTGTTTGGCGAGTTTGAGGTCCTACGCCTGCGGGAGTTGGATCGCGAACGCGAACGCGAATTTAGTGTTTTTCCCAGATTTTCGAATTCTTTTTTAAATGAGGCCATCATATCGGCGATAAGTTGCTGCATTTCGGTCTTTGTGGGAGGAGGTGAGTTCCCCTTACAGCGGACGCGTAAGACTCATTTCCGCGAGCGCTCTCAGCCATTCGGTCAGCGGCCTCGGCTATACGGTTGAGGTCGGTAACTCCCGTGGATACGAGGATCGCGCGGTGTTCGCATGGTAATTGGTCGAGAAAAATTGATTTTATTACGTTATTGTCTACATTCCCGTCATTAAGACCGCGCAGTCGACTGAGGATTAGCGAAGGTTTTCCGTCGGTCCCGACTTGTCCCCTTAAAAGTTTTCGTAGTTTTGTTTCATTCGAAGGCGCGTACGTCGCGATAATTCGAGCTTTAACCTGCTCATAAATATTCTCTGGGGTAGGTTTTAAAGTAATTATGTCCCTTACACATCCCAATACTTCGACATCAAGTGCGGCGAGTACGGTATCGGCCATAGTGGACTCTACAGTAATCCGTGCGTTTCTCATGGAAAGTTCGGCCTGGATGAACCACAATTCTGAGTCGACTTGAGAAAACGGGGGAATCTTGGGAACCCTGTAATTATCTATACGCGGAATTTGAGTGTTATTATCAATCGCGTTTGAGATAGTTGTATCGAAGCCCTGAGCATTTAGCTGGGTTCGTAATTGCGCGAGCTGGGCTTGCGATTGCGCGAGCTGGGCTTGCGATTGCGCGAGCTGACTTTGTAATTGCACGAGCTGGTTTTCCGCTGCCTCCGTTCGGGCTTGGGCAAAATCTGCGTTCGACATTGTTTAATTTATTACTGTAAGATATTAGCGACACAAGAGCGGTAAACGACACGAGCTTTATACGACACGGGCGTTGTACAATATAAATGACGGTGCGCGGCGGATTACTAGCTTACTTTTACATTATTGTAGCCGGGTAAATGGTGGGTAGAATCCAAAGCCCCGGTGACGATGGGACCCAAGGCGCCGGAGACGTTGGCTTCACGCATTAAATGTCTCAACAACGACGGAATCCAAGGCGCCGGTGTCGTTGGCTTCACGCAATCATAGCGATGAGGCGATAGCGACGTTGTCGATCCGTGGCATCGGCATCAGAGAAAGGCCGGTCGCACACTAAGAGAAGGTGGTAACGGCGGGGGCGGAGAAGGGCCGGTCACACACCAGGGGATGGTCGTGGTAACAAGACGGCAGAACCGCTGTGGCCACCCGGGCGCCGGTAAGGTCTCACGTGCCCGCCTCGTGCCTCGTGCAGAAAGCGCGGCAAAAAATATGGCCGCCCGAATAATGTTTCGGCGCGGCAAGGCTGGCTGGCCGCAGCGTGAGCAAATAACAGCCAGGGACGCGGGCGCAGGGATGTACCTTGCAGCTGCGGGTAATTCAATCCGCTACTTCTGCGTCCGTTCCTCAGGGAAGTCTGGTCCACACGAGGATTTATCTCTGATTCGGGCTTCCGGTAGCAATTTGTGCAAGAACCGTTGCGTGTTTTTTAGTCGGGGTCACCAATGTAGGTATTTGGTACCGCGGGAAGTCGATTATGCCTCCGGGGGTCGGCCTACTACCGACGTCTTGACGAGAGGAATCGAGGAATAATTACACACTCGATTACTGCTGATAAAATAATACTTTATTGCAGATCACGCAACAGCCACGAGAGTCAGTACAAATCTAACGGTCGTCGTAACTCAGTTCTGCCAACCTCGTAACTCTCAACCCCTCTTGCTAGCGCAGGAGAGGGGGCTGACCAATCGGAAGGGAGACAGATATGCTGCTCCCTACATTGTGTCATATTGCGCTTTGTAGTAATTCGAAACTTTAAATTGCGTTTTTTAGAAAATAAAGTTTTTGAGTTATGACGTTGTTGTATTACATGAGCGATATGTATATATATACAAAAATTATTTCAAAACTTTTATTTATTTCAAATTTTACGCACTTTTACATCAATGCGCATACTTTCTCTGATGCTCATGTATGTACTCTGCTGATATAGCATATTTCTTAACCCGAAAATTGTCACTTTTAGTACTTTATAACTTTTGTTCTACTTGAGAGCAACGATTTTAGCTTTTATATTCGAATTTAACACGCTAAAATACATAATATATATTGTTAAATTTCAGCCAAATCGGTAAGGAAACCACTTTCCTTCACATTCACCATTCTGCCTTAGTTCCATCATTCTTGGTTCCCTTTTGATGTTCAAGGATGAACACGTGTGGATATTTTTTCTTCGCCTGAGCAACGAATGATGCCTGGTTATCACGCGTGTCGTCGAACCCGTTTCGCATAACATAGATTGTTTGCAGTTTAGGACACTGCTCGAGAATTGCTAAACTATAATCCGACATATAATCCAAGGATATTCGTCTTAAGTTTTTACACAGTGTCAGATCTTCATAGACATCGTAATTGAACATCATATAGAAATTTCTCAAATTGACTTCTTCTAAGCATTGACAGGAGGAAAACAATCTATGCATGCTATGCTTATCGATTGTGCAGCGATCTTCGGCTTCGGGGTTGTAATTCCTGTAACAAAAGTCATATTATTATGCGGTTTTTCAATCGCAATAAGAAAAACAACATAACCGTTTCATGATGTTTGCAAGAAATGTAAATACATATTTTGATAAAGAATAATATGTGTTATAAAAAAAAATGTAGCACACACGTACCTGTCCATCATTGTCAGTTTTCGTAAATTCTTGCATTCAGCGAGGGCATGAATACCTCGCGATGTAATAATACTGTGGCCTGATAAATCTATTATTTCCAAGTCTGGACACGAATTTTTTAACTGTATTGTAATTGCGTCTAAATCTAGTAATTCTCTATAACCCCGATACCCAGTGCTCAGATTTAAGTTACGCATCCGGCGAGTTTTTTGCAGTATTTTGCAAAGAGATTCAGTTCTTATATGGGAGCCTTCAAGGTCTAATTTCTCTAAAAATTCTAGATTTTTGAGACTCGAAACTTCTTGGTCCATTCCCTCCAGAGTACAATAACTGAAATTCAATACTAAAAACAAAAATTCAAAAAATGTATATATTGGTCATATACAGTTTATCTATAATCTTAACAATCATATGTATTTATGTACCTTTCAAATTTTTGCATATCCCTAAAATTGTTAATAGAGATAATTTGTCAACAAAATTGCAGTTACTTAATCGTAAGTGCGTTAAACAATCGCCGCAACTCTGAAGAAAATTTACGAAATCCGGAGCAGAAATGCAGCTCTCTGCAAGATCTAACTGTTGTAAATATTTACATTTGAATGCAAAATAAAACAGAATTTTATCATAACAAAAGGATGAATCCTTAGAGTACTCTTTTTGTAAATTTCGTAAGTTCAAACATTTGAAGAAAAAAGGATCCTGTGTTAAATTATTAAGGCGTCTATTTACTTTGCTCATATGGCAAAACAACCTCACATCTAAGTATTTTAATATTATTCGTATTATTTCATCCTGCAAAAACAAAATATAAAATTTTAATACATAATAAATTATTACAAAAAATAAACTTCGAATATTTTACAGGAAGCGCAGAAAAACTGTCAAGTTGCTCCTTGGATTCTCCCGAAGAAAGTTTGATATCTTCTATAAATTTTACATAATTCCAATGATTTCTTAATAAAGGGTGATTCACATATCCCTGCTTAGAAGATGGCACATCTTCCTCCCGAAATACTTGCTTGTGCGCGAGCTTGCTCTTGTGAAAACTCGTTGCTATGTCGCTGCAAATAACATTGAAACACAAATTTATTTTCATTATTAACACTGCGCGGACAGCGTGTTTTTAAAAGCGTTTCTATGGTACAAAAAAATCTATTTAAATTCATTGTATCATCTTTAAGATTTCAAAAAGTGATTTCTACACAGGCCGGAACTGTTGCAATTTCTTTTTTAAGTGTCGAAACGTCAGGAGAAAACTGTAAAATGCGAGTTTTGATAAATAATAGCATATTTTTTGAATGTGTGGCTAAAAAAAATTGTTTAAGGGTTTTATAGTACTTGAAAGGAAAATACACGAAGAGAACCTAAAAAAAGTTGAATTATTAAAACACTTGAAAATTGGTAATTTTAAAATAAATTTTTTTAAAAAAAAGTTTACTTCTTATTTATTATTTATAAGTAGAATCAATATTGAAAAAAAACACGTAAAACTAAAATGCAAAATTACTTATTCGTGGACAAAATTAACGAGGTAGAGCCAGAGATGCTAGACGGCAGACGGAATAGCATCCCATATAGAATTTTATGACCTGCCCAGTACTAAGCCATTACTGTTTCCCAGAGTTGGTAGACTGGCACAGTACTAGTAACCGTACCGAAACAATACTGGTGCAACCATGGATGATAACTCCGGTCCAATACTGGCAGACAGTACTGGCCCAGCCGTTGTCTACTTGTACTGCTTCAGTATAGGATTTACTATCGGCTCAGTACTGCGCCAGTACTGGTTGCCAGATTTCAGACTGGTTGATAATTAATTAAGAAACGAGTTTTGTTATAAAATACATGCGTTATATATATATATGTATGTTTTGTTTATTTAATTATTATCAGTTTTCAAAAATGAGGTTACATTAACGTTGACATCAATCGAAAAGTGTGTCACATTTTATTATAAAAGTGTGGACTCCACGATACAACTGATATAAGTTGTGCAGTTCCGTCATTTATACGTCGTTTTTATAACATCGTTGGTCGAATTTTAAATAGGAGAAACGGATCCTATCAAATGCCATCTATCGGATGATTCGGACATTTGCATAGTCATTTGCTAGTGATGGTTCAGTACTTTCTGACAGAATATTGGCCGATGTGCGGGTGCCAAACATTGGCCAACCGTAAGGCTTTGTCACAACGCCTGCCTATCCTATATAGGTAGGCAGTTAGTTATTTGCCACTGTTGGTCGAGTACTGGCTGACAGAACTCTGGCCGACAGTTGGCTGTCCTACGTTGGCCAAGCGTCGGCCTTCGTTGTAACGCCTGACTATTCAACAACCAGTAAATTGCCAATGATGGACCAGTATTGGCTGACAGATTCTTGGCCAATGGTTGAACGCCCTAGCTCCGGCCAAGCCTTGGCTACCTTGCCACTACGGGCAATTCTTACATGGGATGCTACAGCATGTGGAGGGCATGGCTGTGCAAGGCACAGCAACGGACAAGCTCCTCCATCCATGTAGCCGACACGCCAAGCGTAACATGCTGTTCCGTCTGCCGTTTAGCATTCGAGGTGGACACCCTGGGTCTTTGAAAGCACACACTACACTTTGATTGCTCGGTATCGCGCAACGAACTGTCGAACTCAATGCCGCTTGGCAGTTACATGCCCACTATCACCAAGTTTATGGAGGAGAGACAACGTAAGCGCTGAACCCATTCCCGTGGGAATCATAAATGAAAAATCGACTGTGCCTTAAAAGTCCCACAGTATCCGCGCAGTGTTAAGAAAGTAATATAAGATTACTTAATGTCGACAATTATAATACCTTTTATAAATAACGCAATATTTAGGAAATTTCTTTTGAAGATCAAGTATATCCAAGTATGCATTTTCATAATCACGTGTTGTATTATAAGGGTCAAACAATTTCCAGGAATCCCAAAGGTAACCGTATATAAAATATAGTTCTTCTTCAATTCTTGAGAATTCTTCAGAACAACGAAAAGGACAAAATCTCTCTGAACAAGAATGTCGTTGTGCCCGAATGCGGTGTAAGAGATTAGTTATACTCTTATCTTCAGGATTTTTAGGAAAAATCAATTTTGATGTACCG
Organism: Temnothorax longispinosus; assembly: GCF_030848805.1. NCBI lineage: Eukaryota > Metazoa > Arthropoda > Insecta > Hymenoptera > Formicidae > Temnothorax > Temnothorax longispinosus. Next base: position 10,649,162 of record NC_092359.1, on the reverse strand, counting down.
ATCAGTATCACAGCATCTAGCTGTGTGCAAGAGTTGGATATAAATTGTACTCTGAGCATTTTGGTTTTAAAGTTACAAGACCGTAAAGCCGGAGAAAATATCCGTGATTCCGAACATCTACGTTTGATTGATCGATGAATTGGACAAATTTCATAAAATTGAGGCGGTCCATCCCATAATAAAATAAACCGACTCTCATCTTCAGAATCTTAAGCCCAAACTTCAGTTACGTTCCCAAAATTATATACTTCATATATAGAGATTCTGATTGGATATACAGCTTCATGAAACTCGAGATCTTCAAAACAGAAAATTTAATTATAACCTTTTCTGAACACAAACATTTTCCTTAACAATATCTTATTTATCAATTCAAATGTTACATACCAATATGATGAAAATAATAATCTTTGTCACACTTTGATACAAAAGTATATGGCACTTGTTTCTGCCATGGAGATATTGAAATATCAACATCATACTTCTTCTGTATTAAAGAGTAAAAAAAGTACTGAATATTACCAAATGTTGTAGCATAAATTAGATTTTGCGATTATATACTTTCTACAGAACAGAAAATACACATACCAAAAGAAAATCTTCATGGCTTAGAAAATTACTAGGTGTTCCAATTATATTATTACGAATATTACTTATGCTAGCAGTATTCTTACAGTCCTTTGTGGATATATTGCTATCCTTCACAAATTGATAGATGAAATCAACATAATCCTCTCTTACCGCTACTCTGTCAGTATAAGGATATTTGACATCATTCTCGCAATGTGAGGAATGATAATTGCATGTCATATTCTCTCTCTTAAAAAAGATGGAAAATATAATTATAATAGTCTAAGAGCTGACGGACACTTTTGACCAAGTAATTTTGTAAAATACGATTTTCCGTTTTAACTAGCGTGGACGACTCTCCTTCGATAATCCGAACATCTGACTGGCCGTACCTGGGGGGGTTTAAAAGTACGCAGGTGAGGATAAATACAGATTTTTAAGTCATAGTATAAGTCTCAATTATTATCGGATATTGATAATTGGTCACTCAGGAACATGCAAATAAATTGCCAGTTTGATTGCTCGAAGGAATTAGTCGCCAGGCTTAATTATAAATAATTAAAAATAATTATTTTCAAGTTATACTATAAAAGCTAAGTTTTTTTTACTAACAAGTATAGTGCTAACACATACCACCCAAAAAAAAGCCAAATGAAAATTTTGGTGGCAAAATGTCTAAAAAAATTATTGAAAATGCACAAAGCCGCCGGAGGGATCTGACGATGGCCGAGTAACGCAACGCAACGCTGCCTCAGCAAAGCCATTTTTTTTTATTTTCACACATTACGCCGCGCGCCGGCTTTGTGCATTTTTAATAATTTTTTTAGAGATGATGCCATTAAAATTTTAATTTGGCTTTTTTTTGGTGGCATGTGTTAGCACTATACTTGTTACTAAAAAAAACCTAGCTTTTATAGTATGACTTAAAAATAATTATTTTTAATTATTTATAATTAAGTCTGGCGACTAATTCCCCCGAGCAATCAAACTGGCAATTTATTCATGTTTCTAAGTGATCAATTATCAATATCCGATAAAAATTGAGACTTATACTATGACCTAAAAATCCTAAAAATCCGTTTTTTTTTTCTCACTTGCGTACTTTTAAACCCCCCCAGGTACGGCCAGTCAGATGTTCGGATTATCGAAGGAGAGTCGTCCACACTAGTTAAAACGGAAAATCGTATTTTACAAAATTACTTGGCCAAAAGTGTCCGTCAGCTCTTAGACTATTATAATTATATTTTCCATCTTTTTTAAGAGAGAGAATATGACATGCAATTATCATTCCTCACATTGCGAGAATGATGTCAAATATCCTTATACTGACAGAGTAGCGGTAAGAAAGGATTATGTTGATTTCATCTATCAATTTGTGAAGGATAGCAATATATCCACAAAGGACTGTAAGAATACTGCTAGCATAAGTAATATTCGTAATAATATAATTGGAACACCTAGCAATTTTCTAAGCCATGAAGATTTTCTTTTGGTATGTGTATTTTCTGTTCTGTAGAAAGTATATAATCGCAAAATCTAATTTATGCTACAACATTTGGTAATATTCAGTACTTTTTTTACTCTTTAATACAGAAGAAGTATGATGTTGATATTTCAATATCTCCATGGTAGAAACAAGTGCCATATACTTTTGTATCAGAGTGTGACAAAGATTATTATTTTCATCATATTGGTATGTAACATTTAAATTGATAAATAAGATATTGTTAAGGAAAATGTTTGTGTTCAGAAAAGGTTATAATTAAATTTTCTGTTTTGAAGATCTCGAGTTTCATGAAGCTGTATATCTAATCAGAATCTCTATATATGAAGTATATAATTTTGAGAACGTAACTGAAGTTTGGGCTCAAAATTCTGAAGATGAGGGTCGGTGGATTTTATTATGGGATGGACCGCCTCAATTCTACGAACTTTGTCAACTAAATTCTTTCAAACGTAGACGTTCGGAATCACGGATATTTTCTCCAGCTTTACGGTCTTTAAAACCAAAATGCTCAGACTACAGTTTATATCCAACTCTTGCACACAGCTAGATGCTGTGATGCTAATCGGTACATTAAAATTGATTTTTCCTAAAAATCCTGAAGATAAGAGTATAACTAATCTCTTACACCGCATTCGAGCACAACGACATTCTTGTTCAGAGAGATTTTGTTTTCCTCATTGTTCTGAAGAATTCTCAAGAATTGAAGAAGAACCATTTTCTATGGAGTACTACCTTGATTCCTGTAAATTTTTTGACCCTTATAATACAACACGTGATTATGAAAATGCATACTTGGATATACTTGATCTTCAAAAGGAATTTTTTAAATATTGCGTTATTTATAAAAGGTATTATAATTGTCGACATTAAGTAATTTTATATTATTTTCTTAACACTGCGCGGACACTGTGGGACTTTTAAGGCACAGTCGATTTTTCATTTATGATTCCCACGGGAATGGCTTTAGCGCTTCGTTGGCTCTCGTCCATAAAAAAAACTTGGTGATAGTGGGCATGTAACTGCCAAGCGGCATTGAAGTTCGACAGTTTGTTGCGCGATATCGAGCAATCAAAGTGTATAGTGTGTGCCTTCAAAGACCCAGGGTGTTCACCTCGGATGCTAAACGGCAGACGGTACAGCATGTTACGCTCGGCGTGTCGGCTACACGGATGGAGGAGCTTGTCCGTTGCTGTGCCTTGCACAGCCATGCCCTTCACATGCTGTAGCATGCTATTCCGTCTGCCGTCTAGCATCACTGGCTCTACCTCGTTAATTTTGTCCACGGATAAGTAATTTTGCATTTTACGTGTTCTTTTTTCAATATTGATTCTACTTATAAATAATAAATAAGAAATAACTTTTAAAAAAAAAATAGCTTTGCTTTTGTCTTCAAATCTCATTTTTTCTGTGTACCGAAATTACCAATTTTCAAGTGCTTTAATAATTCAACTTCTTTTAGGTTCTCTTCCTGTATTTTCCTTTCAAGTACCATTATTGAACTATAAAACCTTTGAACAATTTTTTTAGTCACACATTTAAAAAATATGCCATTATTTATCAAAACTCGCATTTTACAGTTTTCTCCTGACGTTTCGACACTTAAAAAAAAAATTACAACAGTTCCGGCTTATGTAGAAATCACTTTTTGAAATCTTAAAGATGATACAATGAATTTTTATAGATTTTTTTGTAACATAGAAACGCTTTTAAAAAAACACGCTGTCCGCGCAGTGTTAATAATGAAAATAAATTTGTGTTTCAATATTATTTGCAGCGACATAGCAACGAGTTTTCACAAGAGTAAGCTCGCGCACAAGCAAGTATTTCGGGAGGAAGATGTGCCATCTTCTAAGCAGGGATATGTGATTAAGAAATCATTGGAATTATGTAAAATTTATAGAAGATATCAAACTCTCTTCGGGAGAATCCAAGGAGCAACGTGACAGTTTTTCTGCGCTTCCTGTAAAATATTCGAAGTTTATTTTTCGTAATAGTTTATTATAATATTATCTCATGTATTAAAATTTTGTATTTTTGCAGGATGAAATAATACTAATGATATTAAAATACTTGGATATGAGGTCGTTTTGCCGTATGAGCAAAGTAAATAAACGCCTCAATAATTTAACACAGGATCTTTTTCTCTTCAAATGTTTGAACTTACGAAATTTACAAAAAGAGTACTCTAAGGATTCATCCTTTTGTTATGATAAAATTCTGTTTTATTTTGCATCCAAATGTAAATATTTACAACAGTTGGATCTTATACAGAAAGCTGCATTTCTGCTCCGGATTTCGTAAACTTTTTTCAGAGTTGCGGCGATTGTTTAACGCACTTACGATTAAGTAACTGCAATTTTGTTGACAAATTATCTCTGTTAAAAATTTCAGAGATATGCAAAAATTTGAAAGTTACATAAATACATATGATAGTTAAGATTACAGATAAACTGTATATGACTAATATATACATTTTTGGGGGTTTTTTTTTAGTATCCCTTACAGAAAAGTATTACTGACTAAATACTTAAAATCTCAGTGATTTATATTGTCAATATTTATTTGGGAAATACTGGTAGTGATAAATATTATAGGTAGTGATTAATACTACACAGAACTACTGGTGCTTAGTATTGAATTACTCACCGATATTTCGATTTCCGATATTTACCCGGCATAAAAAAAAATTATTTTTTTTCGAAATTTTATTACTATTTTATAACTAAATTTGTTTCTTAAGATGCAGTCTATAATTATAAATATTTTCTCGTATTTGAAAAACACACTTACCTTGGTGGATCGAACTCGGGACCTCTGGATCGTGAGCCAACTGCCTTACGTGGTAGACTACTTCTTAATTTGATGTAAGTGTTATATATAGTCTACATGTGTCATAACCAGCGCAAATATATAATTTTTCAAAAATCATCTTAAGAAACAAATTCAGTTTAAAAAGAGTAATAAAATTTTGAATTGGATATTATAAAATGATATCCTCAGTACTATTTCAAAACTTGTACACTTTTATCACGACGAATTAGTACAGACCTTCATATAAAATGTATTTGTGCCTTACTTTTATCTCTTTTCCTTAATATTATCAGGAATTACCCATTATAATGTTTCTATAGAAATTGTAGTACTGGTCAGTGATTAATTTCATATGGAATATTCAGTTCAGTACTTGAGTATTAATATTAAAATACTGGCCAGTGATTTATTACACATGGAATCCTTGGTTCAGTACTTCAGTACTAACATTGAAATACTCATCAGTAATTCAACACAAGTATTTATTACACAAGTATTTTTCACCTAGTATTAAATGCTTTCTCATTAGAAATTTAATACTAAGTATTCAATACTCGTCCTGTATTAAATACTACTTTCAAAGATTACTGACCAGTAATAAAATACTATGCAATACTTGGATCACAATGATTCAAGTACTAATAAATACTTAATTTTAGTATTATTAATACACAAAATAAGTATTTATTACTAACCAGTTAGTAATACTTTTTTGTAAGGGATTGGATCTCAGTTATTGTAATAATCTGGAGGGGATGGACCAAGAAGTTTCGAGTCTTGGAAATCTAGAATTTCTAGAGAAATTAGACCTTGAAGGCTCCCGTATAAGAACTGAATCTCTTTGCAAAATACTGCAAAAAACTCGCCGGATGCGTAACTTAAATCTGCACATGCCTGACTATGTGTTTTATAGAGAATTACTAGATTTAGACGCAATTATAATACAGTTAAAAAATTCGTGTCCAGACTTGGAAATAATAGATTTATCGGGCCACTACAGTATTATTACATCACGAGGTATTCATGCCCTCGCTGAATGCAAGAATTTACGAAAACTGACAATGACGGAGAAGTACGTGTGTGCTACATTTTCTTTTAAAACACATATTATTCTTTATTAAAATGTGTATTTACATTTCTTGCAAACATCATGAAACGGTTATGTTGTTTTTCTTACTGCGATTGAAAAACCGCATAATAATATAACTTTTTTTACAGGAATTACAACCCGGAAGCCGAAGATCGCTGCACAATCGATAAGCATAGCTTGCGTAGATTGTTTTCCTTCTGTCAATGCTTAGAAGAAGTCAATTTGATAAATTCCTATATGATGTTCAATTACGATGTCTATGAAGATCTGACACTGTGTAAAAACTTAAGACGAATATCCTTGGATTATATGTCGGATTATAGTTTAGCAATTCTCGAGCAGTGTCCTAAACTGCAAACAATCTATGTTATGCGAAACGGGTTCGACGACACGCGTGATAGCCAGGCATCATTCGTTGCTCAGGCGAAAAAATAATATCCACATGTGTCCATCCTTAAATATCAAAAGGGAATCAACGGTGATGAAGATAAGGAAGAATTATGGTGAATGTGAAGGAAAGTGGCTTCCTTACCGATTTGGCTGAAATTTAACAATATATTATGTATTTCGGCGTGTTAAATTCGAATGTAAAAGCTAAAATCGTTGCTCTCAAGTAGAACAAATGTTATAAAGTACTAAAAGTGACAATTTTCGGGTTAAGAAATGCTATATCGACAGGGTACATACAAGTACATACATGAGCGTCAGAGAAAGCATGCGCAGTAATGTAAAAGTGCGCAAAATTTGAAATAAATAAAAGTTTTGAAATAATTCTTATATATCTACATACAGTATAAAAAAAATTTAGAAGTAGGCGGAGAAGGACCTGTTTTCCCCCTGCACTCCCACACTCCCAAAAAATTTATCCAAACCGAAACCTATTTCTGACCAACTGAAATTTGATTTTGCATTTTTAATCCATGCAGTATCATGCAAAAATAATTTCTCGCGATAATCTCAGTTTGCAGACCATGAGCCATATCTGCAATCATTCTTTCGTGAAACTTATTATTTTTAAATTGAATTGGCAAGTTCTTTAAAATTTTGTTTCCTCGTTTTGATTAACACCTTATTCGTTTAGACCTTTGGCTTAAATCATTGATCCTGATTGACTTTCCGACTTTATACAAATTTGAACCCATTCCTTTTTCGTCACTTGAATATTTTTATACGAGTTTTGAAGTTTTTCAGGATAGGTATTATATACTCAATTCTTTTTAAAATTATTTTAAATCCTTTGTCTTGTGAAAGTCGTTCATAACTGTGATATGTATCATTATAGTTTGAAATTTTTATAATTCTTTACATACAAAACGTAATTCTTCCAGATATGCTTCTCTTTTTCTTGCTTGTGAAAAGCTATTTCTGATTGAGCTAATTTTTCAGTTTGTAAATATTTCGCAAATGGATACTTTATAGCGACAGAATTTCTTTTTGTACGTGTTTAATTTCACCTACTACTGAGCAGCATTTGTGAGAATAAGCATCTATTCTTTGTGAAATTGAACTGTTTGTGGCGCACCCTTATTCTTTGTATTTTGCGGATTGGATAATCACTATATAATCACTATATAAGATTTATTCTATGTTAGTGGCTGGTCAGTTGTGGATGTGGTACGGTACATTCTTCATTGACATAAACACACACAACTGCGACATGTTTGCACTTTTGTTTAGATAGATCAGCCTAATAAGCGTAATAACATTGGATGGCTCTGCAACGATGGTATGGCATTAAAGATAAACGATGACTTAAAGGCGTTATTCAATTTAATAGGGAAAGGTGATGGAATATTTTGGAAGCTGTAGTAATGTAGATCACTTGAGGATAACGTACTTGTATCTTACTACCATTATTTTGAGATTATTGAGCAGTATCGTGCCATTAGTGGACGCTGTTATACCGAATTCTTTGAAAGAATCAATAACAAATGCTATAATGGACGCACCAATATATCTATTGTACCCAGCATTGCATTCTATGCTTTTAGAATATGCTCGTGTAAGTAATACAATTCTTATTTTCCTATTCCACTCATTAGTACCGATTATCACCGTTAATACAATCATTTTCATTTTCAGCAATTTTAAGATGCTAATCAGATAGCACTGATAAAACTATTCGATGATACTAGAACCGTCGCAAAGTCTATGCAGTCAGTTATTTGTATATTAAGAAATTTGTCGGAGCAATCGCCTTCGGAAACGTTAAGAATGTTACATGCGTCTAAATTGAGTCTGTCGTACCATAAAAATTTAACTATCGTTAAAACGGCTGTAAAATTTTTACAAGATATCTCGAGATATTCTTTAAATGATGAGGATCATGCGTTGGCAACACAACTGATATTGGATCTCACTTCTTCCACGGTAAGAAATTTAACCACCGCTTACGCTTATCTGAAACACACATCATTTTGAACTGCTCGAGTGACACACTCACATAAATAATCACACAATGCCACTCTACGGAGGCTGCGTTCCTTTTGACGCTTTCAGCGCTGAAAGCGTCGCTCCATCTCTATTTGATATTCAATGTGCAATAAAGATAGAATAATGCTTACAGCGCTGAAAGCATCAAAAGGAACGCAGCCATAGTGTAACTAAAGATTTCAAGTAACAACTCACAATCAGTGAAACGCAAAATGTTCTATGGTGCCAGATTTAAAAGAAAAAAATTAAAAGACATTAGTTTTGTATCGACCCGCGTATATTAAGTAAAAAAAATCTATATCTTAATTATTTCTCTTAATATTATATATTTTTATTGTCCCAAAATAGCAATTCACAAGCTAAGTTTTCAATATCAGAATACTGCACTGGCATATTCAATTCACACTATTTCTCGTAGATAATGCCATCTGTACAAACAATATACTGGCATAAAAAAATTTATGATTTTTATAAAGAATAAACATTACACCACATAATTTTTTGTAATTACATAAATGTAATAAGCCTAAATCTGTAATTTATAAAATTATCATTTATTAATAAATTCATAACGTTATGCCTACATTATCAAACGGCTATATGCTATATTAATTGTATTAATTGTAAAACGTTGGAGCGTCAAGTAAGTTTATGCCAACAATAAATAATAATAAATAATTTGCATTAATAAAAAATTTTATGGTGATAATATTTACTCTTAGGATCAATAGGATAACGGATTTTTTACTTTTCTCTGTGAGTACTATTATAATATTAAGTTCATATTTTTGAAATATGATAAACTTATTAATTTTTATAGAACTTGTTAAAATTCTTGTCATAAAAGAACAACCGCGAACAGAGAAGTTAATAGGAAAAGTTTTATAAGATTCATAGTTTTGTAAACCGCCGTGATTTCTATTCCACGATGGAACGCGGGATCTTTCCGGTTGTTATTCAATTCAAAAGTATAAGTGACCTGTTAGATGTTAAGTGCTTTTCGTAATTGCTTAATGAATATCTATTTTCGCAATAATATGCTCTACAAATTGATAATGCTTATTGTTAATTTAGTATGTTATGAGCTTTATGGGCTTTATAGAATTGTAAAGAGCTATCATGTTATCGCTATTGAGTGAACAATAACGATAAGTTTAATAATTTTATCAAGTCAAGATCAGTAGGTATTGAATAGTACTCCGACTAGTAATAAATAATTGTTTCTATAATTAAGTGCTAATTACATAATCTATTCATTACATTTTAAATATGTATTTTCCGATAAACAAGCTTTATCGCCCATTTTTGAATCTTGATATAACTCACTTATTTTAGATATCTTAATTGTTACACTAATTGTAAGTAATTAGTAGTTTGAGCGAATTAATATATTGTATGAGTTATTAAAGACGTTTTTCAGCGCAATTTATTTTTTTATAGAAACGATGTTGACCGATATTGTTTCACGATGTGATTACTCATAATTATTCTTTTAATGCTTTAATCTAAATACATCTGATGTAGCGATTCAAGAATCTCATCGACAAAAATGTAATTTGCTTACAATTTAAATATACATTAAATTATGTATTATATCTATATTATGCCTTTTAAGAAATAAAATTTCCTTTATTTAGTTGGAAAAGTATATTTTGTAAATTAATTTAAAACAACCTGATTTTGATACGCGGAACTAGCTGGCGCACAATGGGCCAAAAATCACAAAAAATGGCCAAAAGTCAAGATTCTTTAAATAAAGTAAATATATTTTTGATATTTAGACACCTTAAAGTATTTGTGATTGAAGTTTTAAATTATTCTGACTTCCCGTGTTCCGTTGACAATCCGTCAAAGTTGAAATATTGAACTTGATTCGCTATACTCATGCAGTTTCTAGAAAAATGCGTCTGAATTTTGTGACATTTATTGAAAAACAAACTTTTTTTTACTTTTACTTTGAGTTTGGACCAATAAACTTAAAAAATAGCGAAGAAGCTTAAGACTTGCTTAAAATTTCAAAATAACATGTTTAACTAAAATGTTTTCAGTTAGAACGCGAATATACTAAAGCACTCGGTCAATTCTAGTTTTGACTAAATTATTTCAGTTAGAACGCGAATTGCCAAGCTGGCTTAGTTAAAATTAGAATTTACCAGTAAATTCGGGTTTTGACGGATTTCGGGTTTTAACTGTAACGTATATATGTGATCAAAGTATTATGAAATATGTATTACAATTGTAATTTAAGTTTTATGTTTCTCATCGTTAGCGTTATACACTTTTTACAAAGTAATTTGACGAAAAGGTACAGCACAATAAAAATAATGTGCGTTTCGGCGGTACTATGTCGCGGACACACATTGATGTAATTTTATCAATCAATTGATGTAACATTTACCGTATAGCCAATAATTTTCGATAAATTTATAATGTAATCATTGCTGCGACTATGTTCTATGATATTTTAAAGAGTAACCTGATCATAATTAAGCCACGCCCGATGATTGTATCTGAGTAAATTCGGCAAAGATAAATATCACGATCTCAAATATGCACTAACTCTCCTTTAGGAGGTTGTGGTATAATCTTTGGAGCGTCGTAAAAAAATCCGGGTAAACGGTACCCACTGGCGTTTCTTCAAAAATCATCTGAAACAAAAAAACCAAAAAGATTATTAAATTAGATACTATAATCTAGTACTTGTCATAGCCGATTTTGAAAATATCGATTTATGACAAAATGGCGGACGTTTGAACATAACATAGCAATTTTTCGACCAAAAATTAGTTATTATTTTGCCTATAAAACAAAAACTAAGCAACGAAAAAAAAAATCCTATGACAAGTACTAGATAATGATGTATAGAATAACCACAAAAAATTCAAGGCAATCGGTTCATTGGTTTTCGAGAAATTTTGGGTACCGATTTGAAAAACGTGGTTTTGAGAAAAACGCGTTTGAAAATTTGGGAATGAATAAATCATGAAATTTGTCAACTTACATGGAATCATCGATACCAGCTCCATAGTGTAAGTCTTCTGCGGTCAACGGAATGTTCATATTTTCTAAATTTTGTTGTCGGCGCCGTATTCGACCTTCTTTAGTCTGTTCTTGCGCTTGCAGCTCGACTTTCGCTATGCGAGTTTCGTCTTCTTGCGCAGCGTACAAGTACGCGCCCGATCCGACCGATATTCCTAACACGTTCATGATTTCTAACAATGACGTGACACCATTGTTGAACGTGCATGTTGCAAGAAATGCAGCAATGTTAACGATTTTGGCCCCGCTGTGCATCGTTTTTGGAGCTATCTTCCAAATAAATTGGTTGAAGCTCTAATTGCTGTTTTGTGTATATCCGTAGCCATTCGAAGAAACAGTAACTCCAAGGATGACATGAAAAAAGCGATATGGGCAACATTCTACCATTACGGCTCAACAGACAGCAAGCCTGAACATCATTTTTGTCCCGAACGCCCCGCGCGCTCTCGGAGACGGTTCACTCTCTCGGCTGTAACTTCGTTATTTATCGAGATATTGACTTGCAATTTTATCCAGATATTCTTGAGACCTCAAGCTTCAAGAAAATGCAAAAAAAAAATCGATTTTTTCGACCATGCTAGGTGTATATCTCCCCTGTGCTGCAAAGACTGGTATACATGAATTTATCTGTGTGTGAAAAATATCAACGCTTTGATCAATAAAATATTTAATTTTTTATCTGTTAAAAATGTTATAATATTAACGTGTGATGTTTTATCAGTTAAAAAATATATTTATATTGATGTCTTTTAGGAACTTTATTTACGTGTGCACCGGTAAAGAGTAGCCCAAATAACTGAATTTGCTTTATAATGTAAGGTAAATGTATCAATGTCTGGACACGTACCTATGTATAGACATTTTTATCATTTTAGTCCTTAAATAAGTTATAACGCGAATTTAAATCAAAGAATAGGAATCAAATATAAAAATATTTTTTTTTGTATTATATTTTTATCTTTGATTTTAATTCGCGTTATACTTATTTAAAAACTGAAATAATAAAGGTGTCCAGACATAGGTCTTAATGTTCCGGCATTGATACATTTACCTTATATGGCTTAAAAAATTAATCTGACAGAGTATTTTAATAAAAATATTAAAGTGAGATAAAGAATAAAAAGTCGCCAAATATATTTTTCTTACTCCAGTGTAAATTATAAACATAATTTAATGGTATAAGAATAAGAGAGATTCGAAAAAAGAGCAATTATATTAAGTACAGAAAATTGTACCTTTAGTGGCAGATGCCATGTAACTCACAAAATTGTCGACATCAGAATCCTGTATTGGCAGAAATTATTAAATAATTCATTAAATTTTACTTGAGTCTATCATTCCTTGTAAAGTGATTTTGACGTGCATCCTAAGTGTTTTAATTTAAAAAAAAACCAGTATTTTTAAAAAATTTAATTGTTTATACTTTTAATAAAATCACAATTTTTAAAAATCTGACGGTCGAATTGTCTACTCATATTTCTAAGAAAATATTTTGCAAACAATTTTCTTAAACTTGTTTAATATTTAAAAATTTTTTTACTTATATGTATTTCTTATATTTACTTATATATTACATATTATTTTCTTAAAAAGAAAAAGATATATACAAGTCAAAAAATATAATATTATAAGAGAGCGTTTTATAAATTAAACTGATTTTACTGAATGAACACTCAACTTTGCTACTTTAAATTGTCATGCGTAAGTGTGTTTAACATAAGTATAAAATTAGTGATGGAATAAACAAAGATAGAACTGTACGATTTGGTAGTTAGGCAAATTCGAAATACATATTCATGTATTTGCATACATATATTGCCAATAAAACAACCATTCTCTCTTTAACCCTTCGTAGTCACACTGGGTCAATTTGACCCACCCTTATTTGGATCTAAATATCAGCTAAATACCTAGCTTAAAATGGGGCTTGGTTCGCCATCTACAAGAGTTTAAAGTATCCTCTATAGGTAGAGACCGTTAATCATGTACTCATTCACGACTTTTTTTCAATATGTTGCCATTTGATTTCTCACAAAACCGCAGTTGTTTTATATTCTAGAATGTTCAAGGTATGTTCCAGAATTATTTAAACCCGATCGGACCGATACTATTAAAATGGCAACCGTTAAAAATCGACTGGGTCAATATGACCCAGTAAGACTAGAATGGGATTCTAGAGAAGTGTGACTACAAAGGGTTAACTCTTGTGAGTAGTTTTTCAAATGCTTGTTGAGATCATTTCTATACCATTTAGTAACAGATATCCTGCAATATACGGACGGATGTAATGAAATTACCGAAGCAACGAAAATGCAGCGTGTTGTGGATTATTTCGAAAAATTGAAATGTTTGCTCGCAAAGTGCAAGTATTGTGGAGAAGAAATTCGGTTACCTTCGCCAACTGCAGTTCTAACAAATTTAAGAACACACTTACTAAACATACATGACATGACTCCCGATAAAAACTGCACAATATCTCACAAGCTGCGGCAATATTTCACAGACTTACCAAAATATGAGGCAAAATGTAATAAATGTGTTTCAATAACATCTTATTTCAAAACCACTGCATGGGAATTTAAAACAACATTTAAGAAGAATACATGCTGAGTTTATAAGTCCGAGTCAACATGATTAAGTACACATTCAACAACTTATTAAAGAATTACATAAAATAAATGTATTAATAAGTAGAGCGGGTAAAGCTAAATAAAAAAATCTAGTTTTACGCTCTTCTTAATAATTAATGAGAAATTAATTAATAAATATCTACGAAGAAATGTGATCATCTACGTGATCCAGTGGCACCAGACAACGCAGCATTACGCGCCGCATTATTCACTAGAATTGCGCTCAACTCAGTGCTTCGGCGCTCGTGTTTCTTCCTTATAGCGCGCTTACACTCGTCGCTGAATCATGCGATTGTACACCGATTGGCATATCTTTATTAATTAATTTCTCATTAATTTTCTTTTATTTTAATCGGCTCTACCTTTCTACGACAGGTAATACGGTAATTAGCAGATATCTCGTATATGTAACACATACGCATAAATACATATATTGTATATGTACAAGTACATTATCTTACATAAATATACACACACACACACACTAATTATAAACAGAACGATGAATAAACAGAAATAAACAGAACACTAAGTCACAAGTCAGATAAAGCTGTTACAGAGAAGTCATCTGCTTTTCTTTCTCTCATTTCTGTCTATAATTTTGCAGTTACATAGGAATAAAATAATTTACGCGCATTCCGTAGAATGTAAAATACTCTCTAGCAATTTTTATAAAAGTACAATCTCACTGGTATGTATAGCAGTAAAGTGATTTTACTACCGATCGTATGTAAAATATATATATTCATATCATTTGTATTTTAAAATGTGCCATATACAAATTCGACTAATAGAAAATCTTATTCTCTTTTCTCCTTTTGTCTCTCATCTTTTTCAAACTTTTGCACAACTTTGTACAATATTAGTGTGCAGTAGAATGCCTTCACCAATATTTTTCAGAGAAATTAAAGAAAGATACACTTATTTTACATATTTTGCAGAAACAAAATTTGTAAAGGCATGTGGGACAGATGTTTATGCAGCGTTGAATAAAGGAGTACGCTCAGCAACACAGAAGACTTACACGGGGAGAATAATCCCAGAAGACTGAATTTCTGTTCACTCTCAGTCATCACGGTGTTCTGTTCACTCAGTGATCACGATAACATATGGTGCGAAGTGATCTTTAGTCAATTAGTTCATACAAAATTAATTATTAATTTTATTTGGTGAGGATGCTAGAACCAACTGACGTAATGGTATTAAATGTAACTGGAAGAAATTACGATATAACGGTATTAAAATTGTTAGATTATTATCGCAAGCTGTACACAGATATCCGCGAGACTGCTTATTTGAAAGACTTCGCCGAACTTAAAACGTTCGATAACACACTTAATCCAAAATACATTATTCGGGATACGCTGATAACATACATACGCAGTGTATGTGATATTTATAAACAACCGCATCTTTTGCAAACATATTATTTTCTATATACCTCTTTCGAAGATGATAAGACATACTCATTTGAATATTCCAACAATATGTACTTTAGTGAAGATATCACAACTCTATGTTTTTTACATCACATATTAAATGATTGTCAGAGTGACGAGTGCGAGGTAGTACAGGTTTTGATGTCACTAATGAAAAATAAGTACGGGATAGATATTGAAAAAGAAATGAGAGAGAATAACATAGAATCAATACGAGAGAAAAATAGAATCACATTATTTGATATAGCATTTTCTTACCCAAGTGTATCATGTGATATGTGCATCGATATGGGCATATATAACACATGGTTTGATAAATTTTCTAAGTTTAATCTTCCGAAAAGAATCTTTTTATCTCTGATTATTCCCGTTCTTCCCATGTTAAAGCAAAACCCGCCTTTTGCAATACTTTTGGTTACAGCACTTAAATTATTACAAGAAAAAGGGAAAGATATTAAAAGCATTTCATTACATACAATTTTTTTTCAGATTTATGTATCTTATAGGCGTTTAATATTTCCTCAAGATTTAAAATTGGAATTATGTATGAAATGGGAAATCGTGGTAAAGGAAAAAAATGTATATAAATATTCTGATTGTTTTGAAGCATATCGTCGAGAAGCTAAAGCTATAATAGCAGAAATAAAGTCAGACTCAGCCGATCGGGACTTAAAATCTATTCTCCGTTGATTATAATTATGAGTTCATTTCTTCTCCATTAGTCTATTATAGATATAAATAATTAACGCCATGTCACAAGTATTCGCAACTGCATTTTACGATTAGTAAATGATATATTTGTATTGCGATATATTTGGAAAATAAGAATTTTTTATTTTAACAATGCATCTCTATTTTATTAAATTATATCATTATTTGATATACTCGTGACATGCGCTAGTAATATTTTAGCGTGAAATTATTATTATTAACTAACTGATTCAACGTAGTCTATAATTCTGATTAATTTTGTAATTTAGTTCGTACCCCCCTCTCGGGGAGTTGTGTTTTACGCGATTATATTGACTAGAATCATATTCATATACATATGCGATTAGAATAATTTAAGAAATATGTATTGTGTTTGTAATTTTTAAATATGTTTCTCATCATTAGCGTTATACATTTTTTATAAAGTAATTCGACAAAAAAATACAACACAATAAAAATAATATGCATTTTGTCGGCACTATATGTCACGGACACACATCAATGTAATTTTATTAACCGCAATTGGTGTAACATTCACTGTAGACTATAATTTTTAATAAATTTATAATGTAATCGCCAAATCTATTTTTTTTACTCTAACAGAAGTCATGGCTAAATCATAAACATAATTTAATAATATAAGAATAAGAGAGATTTAAAAAATGAAGAAAAATGATTACCATGAGAATCGTGACCTCGAAATCTTCCCTTCATTTTATTCAAAATGTATCCGATATATGAAGGAAAAATTGAAAAAGAATGAAACTTCAATTCGAGAGCGACCTAGACTTTTAAAAACATATGTTTTTGTATACAGGAAAAGTGGAAGAATATTCAAATATCAGTGCTCTAACAATATGACTTTTCACGATGATATCTTGATTATATGTTATCTGAATCAAACGTTATGTAGACGTCGTCGTTGGCACGCAAAATGCGAAATAATGCGCACTTTAATAAGAATAATGAAAGATATAAACAACATCAACCTTGCCACGATAGGATTCAACTTATATTCAATATACACACTTAAATCCTAAATATACAACATTTAAGATATTTATTTGTTTTCCGAGTATATATATATATATATATATATATATATATATATATATATGTATATATCGCTCGCTACATTTTATTATACTAATTCTTCGGTTTCCTCTGCATTATTGCCTTCTTTTAAGCTTCCTACAATAATATTTGCATCTATAATTATTTTAATCTTTCCCAGATTTATGCACAATCCACCCTTTGCGATACTCATAGCTATATTTGTTAAATCCGATTGTTTGTTGAAATCTCAAATTTCACAGACTCCATTAAGCACTATTTACGAACGTGTCCTTGCATGTTACAGTTGTGACTTCTTACCTAAAAGTTTAAAATTAGATTTATGCATGAAATGGAAAATTCTGATAAAGCAAAAAGGAGCATATAAATTTATCTCTGGTTTGACAGTGTATCGCCAAAAAGCTAAGAACTTAATATCAGAGTTAAGACCAAATGATCCAAACTTAGAGGATATACTTTCTAAAATATAGGCATTTTCCACTTCTTCTATATTATTACAAAAATACATATAAAGTACTTGATTACACATTCGTGATCATAATTCACGATTAATTAACAATTTATTCCGTATTACGACCATTCATCGCAAGACAAATTTGATTCAACAATGCATCTTTATTTTACATTTACAACATTTTATGACTATCTTTTATAATATTATATATTTTTATTAATAATTTGTAATTATGTATACGTGGTCTGTTTAAAAAGTTATGAGACATAATTTTTTTTTCTTAACAACTGTAAAAATGAGACTGTAGTAAACCGAGAGCTACATTTATACTCTACCTTCAGTTAAAATTTCAATTTGATAATATTAACACATGTGATTCTACAATTATTTGTATAACTGTATGTTTGGGTGACGCGCGTCACGAAAATGTAACGCAAGAAAATCGAGCAGCGTGTCAAACTGCTATCCCGGGCACAAGGCATTTTTAGATGGCAATGAAATTGTAAGGATGAATCCCGTTCTGGACCACTAACGACATAAACAATTTTGAATTTGGCGATTCAAATATTTTATTTAATTGATCACCAATTATTTTCACTTTTCACTATCAACTTAAATATTTCTGTCGCGTTATCCTGAAATTTGACACAGAATTTGCTGTGTCAAACTTCGCATAATGCTGCTCGCTGTTGCATTTTCTTGTGTTCCATTTTCGTGACGCGTCACCCAAACATACAGTTATACAAATGATTGTAGAATCACATGTGTTAAGTTTATCAAATTGAAATTTTAACTGAAGGTAGAGTATGAATGTAACTCTCGGTCTACTGCAGTCTCGTTTTTAGTGTTACCAGTTGTTGAAAAAAAATTCAGTCTCATTACTTTTTAGACAAACCAGGTATATGTGTACCTTATAACTATATTTCTGTATTATATATATAATTACATTAGGTAATTTTTATATAACTGATAACTAATCGCGACAATATGTTCTTTTTCGAAGACATTACTGTATTTTTAAATCAACATGTTACTTGTAAATGAATAATTTATATCAAATTATTTTAATTATTTGCGACTAAGGAGAGAAAACTCAATTAACTATTGTATGATAACTTGTATACCTTTATTCTCCCATTAAAAATTATACAAGATGATTATTACGTAATAAGTGCATATTGTAAAACATTTATTTGTGAAATAGAATAACTTGCAATAAGATAAGAACCTAATTCTAACTATCGATCATATATCAATTCTCCTTGCCCTCAATTTTTGTAAAAAGACGCTCAAATTCCGGATATGACAAATGGCAGTTGCAATCTACTTTCGATAATTTTTCGAAATTATGCAACTATACTAATAATTGCAATTATACAATTTATGTTACTAGTAGTTTTTTAAGTTCAAATATTAATTATAGTGGCCAACCGTGAGATTGATCCTGTGTAATAATTTCTGCTGCTACCAAATAGGCGCTCGACTCATTGTGTAACAACAATAGTTATTTATCTCTTATTAAGTAAATTTTACAAGATAATTTATTGCCGGATAAATAAAAGCAAAATCTACGCCAACTCATCACGGACTCTATTCGTCGTATGATGGACACTCTCGGCCCGTTTGTCTGTACAACGGTAATATATAGTGGCGGCTCCGCCGTCGTGTGAAAGGGTTAATTTAGTACGTTATGAGCTTTATGGGCTTTATAGAATCGTAAGAAACTATTATAATCTATATAATAACCACATTGAATGAACGATAACGATAAGTTCAATAATTTTATCAAGTCAAGATCTGTATCAAATGGTACACCGACTAGTAATACGTAATTATTGTTATAACTAAACGCTAAATATATAATCTATTTATTACATATTAAATATTTTCCGATAAGCCAACTTTATCGCCCATTTTTTGCTTTGTTTCATAATCTCGATATAACTCACTTAATTTAAATATCTTAATTGTTACACTAAGTAATTGTTAATTTGAGCGAATTAAATAATCATATAAGTTATTAAAGTTTTGGCGCACGATTACTTTTTTTATGGAAACAATATGGACAGATATTGTTTCATGACGATTACTGATAATTATCTTTTTAATAATGTCTTAATCTGAATTTACATCTGACGTAGCGATTCATACAAGAATCTCATCGACACAAATGTAATTTGCTTATAATTTTGATATAAATTAAATTATGTATAATAAATCTAATGTCTCTTTAAGAAATAAAATTTACTTTATTTAGTTGGAAAAGTATATTTTGTAAATTAATTTATATTTGTTATCTTATGCCCAACTTTTACATTAAATTGCATTTATGTCTTTTGGGGTAACGAGTAATTTCACTACTTCGAAGTTGTATTCGTGGAAAGGTTATTTTTTCAAATGTAAATCTAATTGTGAGTCATAAAATCAATAAATAACCCTTCACAACCTTTCACAAACATGTCACTAGTCATGACATTGTGCCAAACAGATTATAAATCTGATAGATGTTTCGTATGTCGTATGGGTAATCGGTAGAGATTATTCCATGTAACGGTAACACTGTTTTAAAATAAAACAGGCGAAATTAGCTTCACACATCATCATCATAGATGAGAGAGAGAAAGAGAGAGAGAGAGAGAGAGAAGAGAACGTCAAGAATTATAAAACCAATAAAGTACAAAAATTAAAAAAACCACAACTATATGTTTAAAAAATTAAATTAGACTTGAGTCTACCGTTTGTCTTTAAATGGTTTTGACGTGCTTTCTAAGTGTTTCAATTTCTATAATAATACGCCGGTATTTGTTTATAAATTTGATTGTTGAAACTTTTAATAAAATTATAATTTTTTAACATCTGACGGTCGATTTGAAGTCTATCCATATTTCTAAATAAGTATTTCAAAGAAATCTTTTAAAATTTATTCAGTACTTTAAAACTTATTTACTTATACATGTAAGAAAATATAATTTTATAGAAGAGCATTTTCAAAATTAAATTAATTTTAATTTTTATTGTATGTCTACCTGTTTTCGCTATTTTCAATTGTCATGTGTAAGCGTTGTGTGTGTTTTACCGTAAGTTTAAAATCAGTAATGGGATAAACAAAGATAGGACTGTACAATCTGGTAGTTAGGCAAATTTAAATTACTGTGATTTACTTTATTCTAAATACATTGCGAGTACATACATTAAATTGTTCGGCGACCGGTAGACGACTGCCGCGCCGACCCGTACTTTTGACAGGCCCGGCACACACACACACGCGGTCGAGGCATGTCACCTGTATATCGATCACGTGATGATTTGTGAGCAGTTATTTCAAACGCTTGTTGAGATCGGTTCTGTACCACGTTTAGTAATAGACACCTGCTACACAAGACGGGTATAATGGAAAAGAAGTTGTGGTATTACTTAATCCATATAAAAAATGGGTATGGAAAGTGCAGAATTTGTTCAAAACGGTTTCGCGAGCCACAAATTTTACACAAGTTAAAAGAACACTTAAAGCGCTATCATCAGATATTTAATTTAATGAGCCCCGTACCGTACAAACTATGGCGTTATTATACGAGCTTAAATGGTGTGGCAGCATGCACATGTGGTACCCAAATACCTTATATACAAGTTCCTCAGAGATTGGATACACATTTAAAAGTAAAACATCCCGATTGGAGAAAAGAGAGTCAACATATAAGTAAGTACATTATCAAAAACTTATTAATACCTAAAGCTCTAAAATAAATGCAGTAATAAAACAATCAATATCTAAAGAATATTAAGCTTTCAGTAGAGAATTCATATAAGATTTTGCAATTTCGATCGTAAATGTACTTATTTAATCGTAATTAACAATATGCGTTCAATTATTTGACATATAATTTGAAAAGAATTCGAATCGCTGCATATTAGCGTTTCCTTGTGCATTATATACATACACAATTTAGAGATTTAGATTAGATATTCATTTATTCGACATTATAATATTGCAGTAATTTGGATCAGGAATATAAAATACGACATATAATTATATAAAGTACGACTTATAATTCTTGCATGTATTCACAATTAAATAGCCATTTTTAATAAAATCTACATAGGGCAACTCAAATCTGACAATTACTTATTATGTAGATGGTTAATAAACAATAAAAATTACCGTTAGGCAACAATAAACGGTTCGGTAATTATGCAGTTTAGGGGAAGCACCTCCGATGACCTTGACCTTGACATATGTTGTCAAAGTCACCCTCCTGAGTGACCTTCAGAAGGTTTTAGCCGTCGCTCGTTTTTTATTAAAAAGTTATAAACAAAAAAAGTTTCGAAAATATAGCAGTTATTTTAAGTACTAAGAGGCATAAACGACTAATATTACGTTTTTCTTTAAAGCAGAGAATACTTTATTTCGCGAGAAAGTCGCTGCTTTACCAAAACATAACATTTAAAGCAGTAAATTGTTGATAAATTGAAGTCTTTTTGTTAAAGCAGAGAATACTTTATTTTGCGAAAAAGTCGCTGCTTTACCAAAACACAACATTTAAACCAGTAAATTGTTGATAAATTAAAGTCTTTTTGTTAAAGCAAAGAATACTTTATTTTGCGAAAAAATCGCTGCTTTACCAAAACACAACATTTAAAGCAGTAAATCGTTGATCACTAACCTATATATGCACTTATATATACTATATTTTCCAAACTTTTTTTGTTAATAACTGTTTAACGAATAGCGAGCGATGGCTAAAACCTTCTGAAGGTCACTCGGGGTCATGACCTTGACAACATATATCAAGGTCATTAAAATCGGTGAGGTCGCCAAACCTTTTTTTGTTAATAACTTTTTAATAAAAAACGAGCGACGGCTAAAACCTTCTGAAGGTCACTCAGGAGGGTGACCTTGACAACATATGTCAAGGTCAAGGTCATCGGAGGTGCTTTCCCTAAACTGCATAATTACCAACGGTTCTATATAATATTTAAATATACGCTGTTAAATCTTCGCAAATGTGTAGTGATATT
This sequence comes from Temnothorax longispinosus, assembly GCF_030848805.1. Taxonomy (NCBI): domain Eukaryota; kingdom Metazoa; phylum Arthropoda; class Insecta; order Hymenoptera; family Formicidae; genus Temnothorax; species Temnothorax longispinosus. Next base: position 10,626,388 of record NC_092359.1, on the reverse strand, counting down.
ATAATGCTTTATTCACCTTATTTACCCTTGAAATTATTGTTGTAAATATGTTATTAACCTAATTTATTTTTACTTATTCTATAATCTTTCGTAAATATATTCTGTTGCTTTCAATAACCGTCTTGTTATGTATTCAACTTATGTCTAGAAACGTATTCGCATCGAAGCAGTCTTTTTTATTCTCTCTCTCTCTCTCTCTCTCTCTCTCTCTATATATATATATATTATATATATATATATATATACATATGTAGGTCCAGAAGTATGTTCCGGGACTTTTATTTTTTACATCGGTATATTCCAGGACATTTGGCAGTTTCCAGGACTGTCCTGGAAAAAATTCATGTCCTACGGCACGTTTCGGGACAATTTTTTGAATCTGATTACATATATATGCGTTATATTCCAGGACTGTACATTTCAAAAAACGTAAACAGTCCCGGAACATACCTCTAGACCTACATATATACATATATATATATATATATGTATATATATATGTATATGTATAAAAAATCACCACTGTAGTTTTGATATTTATTTGTTAGATGTTAGTATTACAGAAAAATTAGAGATATAAAAAATTATCTTCCTATCGCCATTTCTTTCTTTTTCCTTCCTCTCACTCACACAAATCTTCACTTCGTTACGAATCACCGTCTATAGATACATAATAGCATAAAGTAATGTGTAAAACTAAAATGTTTTAACTAATCATTCCTTCTTCTTTTCTTAATCACACGTACATTTCATTGCAGACCTAGCACTTCAACTTCAATGGCAACGGCTATGGATTCCTCTGCAGAATGTCAGCAACTTTCTTTTGATTCTTCGTCTCTTCAATCAAGGCTACATAAGTAAGTAATTATTTGTTTTGCGTATATCACACAATGTAGGGGAACCCGGGGCATAACAGGAACGCTAAGGTTTAATCAAGTTTACAACATATTAACAATAAATAAATAAACTTTGTTTTGTACTAAAATATTCTTTGAAATGTTTCCTATAAGAAAAATGCAAGTTTTACTACACAAGAATAGTTTAAAAGGACGAAATTATTATTTTTTGAAAACGTGAGTTAACCTTACTCTGGATTTTATGCGGGGTATAACGGGATACCTTATAAAACTTATTTTATTCTCAAATATATTAATGTCTAAAACTTGTTAAAAGTAATTTGTCATGACACAATATATGTAAAAATGTATCATTCCATTTTTAATTAATAATAATTATTTATTAATAATTATTTATTAATAATTATTACATGTACTTGCTCCTACATGCTCGGAGAGCCACTGACGCCTACTTCTATGGCTCGATTCATAATTCGCATTAAATAATTTGTAACATTTTTTAGTTAAAAATAATATGAAAACTAATAACAGCACACGGGCAGAGACATATAAGAGCAATAATTTCCATATATTTCGTTACATGACATAAAAAAGATATCGATCATAACCCATTTAGACCTATTATATCCCGTGGTCCCGTTATATGCCTCGGGTTCCTCTAATAATATGTTACTTGTTAAATATTAACTTTTCTTTACAAGAATAATTTCCAGCGTTAATATCTTAAATAATTCCATTTCTAATAACATCACATTTTAATGCAGTCCAGGTCCTTCAACTTCAACGGGATATGGGGGTCCCTCTGCAGGACATCGAATTCAAGAGCAGTCCATTTCACCTGGACAAGGATCAATAGACACAGATAAAGTGTTGAAAAAGTAATTATTTGTTTTGCTTATATCAGACAATATAACAGTATTTAACTACAAAATTTAACAACTAAATTATTTTAAAAAATTGCTTTTCCGTTTCTACATTTAATCATATTACATTTTAATGCAGAATTATAAGAAGCGTTGCAAAACTATCTAGTCAGCCCGTTCCACCATCTAAACAAACGACAAAAAACCCAGGCGCAGTTGATACGTAATTACTTGTTTTTTACTTATAATAACTTATGTCATAAAATATAATAACGTCTTACCATTTAAATATTGATTTTTCTGCACAAAAATTACTTACAACTGTAATATTTTAAATAATTCGATTTTTAATGACATGACATTTCAATGCAAATCAAGTCCTCCAACTTCAACGGGATATGGTATAGATACCTTTGCAGAACATCGAATTCAAGAGCAGCCCAGTACACTTGAAGAACTATTAACAAACTTCAAAAGAATTGATAAGTAATTACTCGTTTTGCTTATATCATTCAATGTAATGGTATTTTACTAGAAAAATTTACAACCGTATTATTTTAAAAAATTGCTGTTTTGTTTCTACATGTAATCATATTACATTTTAATGCAGAAATATAAAAGCTATAAAAGCTGAAGAAAGCGCTTCAGGGGAATATAGCCCGGCCGTTCAATTATTTGAACAAACGACAAAAGACTCAGGCGATGATGTGGATGCCGTAGAACTTCAAAATCTAGAGTGGTCCGCTACACCTGAAGAACCATTCGACATAGACGAAATTGAAAAGTAATTACTCGTTTTGCTTATATCATTCAATGTAATAATGGCATTTTACTAGAAAAATTTACAATTATTATTATTTAAAAAAATTGTTTTTCCGTTTCTACATTTTATCATATTTTGATGCAGATTTATTGAAGAATTTTTATGCGCTTCCGAAGAACATAGCCCGCCCGTTCCATCACCTGAACAAACGACAAAAAACCCAGACGCAGTTGATACGTAATTACTTGATTTTTACTTATAATAACTTATAACGTAAAATATAATAACATCTTACTATTTAAATATTTTGACTTTTCTGCACAAGAATAATTAATGTTAATATCTTAAATAATTCCATTTTTAATGACATCACATTTCAATGCAGACCAAGTCCTATAACTTCAACAGGATGTGGTATAGATTCCTCTGCAGGACATCGAATTCAAGAGCAGTCCATTTCACCTGGACAAGAATCAATAGACACAGATAAAGTGTTGAAAAAGTAATTATTCGTTTTGCTTATATCGGACAATGTAATAGTATTTAACTAGAAAAATTTACAACTAAATTATTTTAAAACATTGCTTTTTTGTCTCTACATTTAATCATATTACATTTTAATGCAGAATTATAAGAAGCGTTGCAAAACTATCTAGCCAGCCCGTTCCATCACCTGAACAAACGAAAAAAACCCCAGGCGCAGTTGATACGTAATTACTTGTTTTTTACTTATAATGACTTATGTCATAAAATATAATAACATCTTACCATTTAAATATTGATTTTTCGGCACAAAAATTACTTATAACTGTAATATTTTAAATAATTTGCTTTTTAATGACATCACATTTCATTGCAGACCTAGAACTTCAGCTTCAACGGTTTCTAATATGGGTTCCTCTGCAGAACGGAGAATTCAAGAGCAGCCCAGTATATTTGAAGGACTATTATCAAACTTCAAAAGAATGGATAAGTAATTACTCGTTTTGCTTATATCATTCAATGTAATGGTATTTCACTAGAAAAATTTACAATTGTATTATTATAAAAAATTGCTGTTCCGTTTCTACATTTAATCATATTACATTTTAATTCAGAGCTGTAAAGGCTGTAAAAGCTGAAAAAAGCGCTTCAGGGGAATATAGCCCGCCCGTTCAATCACTTGAACAAACGACAAAAGACCCAGGCGCAGTTGATAAGTAATTATACTTTTTTTTTTACTTATAATGACTTATAACGTAAAATATCATAACATCTTACTATTTAAATATTTTGTCTTTTTTGCACAAGAATAATTAACAATGTTAATCTCTTAAATAATTCCATTTTTAATGACATCACATTTCAATGCAGTTCTAAAACTTCAAGTTCAAAGGATTATGATGTGGATACCTTTGTAGAACCTCAAACTTCAGAGCGGTCTGTTACAAATGAACAACAATTAGAAAACTTGGACAAAATTAATAGATTAAATAGGTAATTACTCGTTTTGGTTATATCATTCAATGTAATGGCATTTTACTAGAAAAATTTACAATTTTTATTATTTTATAAAATTGCTTTACCATTTCTACATTTAATCATATTACATTTTAATGCAGAATGGTACAAAGAATTTTAAACGCTATCGAAGAACATAGCCCGTCCGTTCCATCACCTCAACCAGGTTTTTCAACTGCAGAGGAATATGATATGAATCCCTCTGAACGTGAGAACGATGATAGAACTAGAAGTGAAGAACAACCTGACTCGCAAGTTCTATCATCTGAACAATCGAGGAAAAGAAAGGGAGCAGTTGATGAGTAATTATTCGTTTTGCTTTTAATATTATTTTATACAATGTCACGTTTTCCTTTCAACGATAACAATAAATATGAGAAATTATCTTAATGTATAAGAACATTAATCTATAATGCTATAATACGAATACAGAATTAGGGGAACTGTACCTAATATCGCGCATCATGTTTTTAAAAACCAAAAAATTTTGACTGAATACTTTTATATAAGACTATAACTAAACCGCATTATTTTATTCTAAGATTATCGTAATATGATCTCCATAGCATGAATATGTTCAAAGTTTATCTTAATTATCTTTTTTGAAGAAAAACAAAAAAGTAGCATTTTTCGACGTTGAAAAAGAGTGTTCCTAATATCGCATCCTTATTTTTGTTAAAAATACATACATGACACAATATAGCTGGAAACAACGCAAAATAGGGCACATAAGGTTGGCAAAAGTATTCTCTTTTAACGATTAAGAAAGCCCATGGAGTTTCACAGACTATATAGGGTGGAGTGATGTGGTCAGCAACGTCAGCATCTTGCCTGGCCGATTTACTCTCGGAAAAAGATCTTGTTACTCATATTAGACAGGAGGCTGAGAGAGCTTCAGAGCTATTCTAGATGCAGATTAGTTAGGAAAAATGGGCGGTATAATGAACATTCCCAGAGGGCGGAATTAGGAATACCGTAAGGAAGATTAAGACACAATTAATAATGGTTAGCAACGAATATCTCTAATTTAGGAATAAAATTAGACACAATATTACATGAGAAAAATTCGCTTTCAGTACACATCTTTTTTTTTGTATCTGTATTAATAACGTAAAACACATCTTGCGAAATTTCGAAACCTCGTTAAAACTATAAACTGCTACGCTACTTTTTATATCACAATTCTGACTGAAATAAAACATAGGATTGTCCAAAACAGCGTTGTTCAACAGCTTTCACTGCTCTGCACTCACAACATGCAACACATAACAGTCTTAATATTGTGCAAAATTAGGAACAAGGGCGATATTAGGCACAGTTCCCCTATGCATTCATGAAATTTACTGATTTAATCTGTTGTGAGAATAATAATGTCTTTACATTGTTGTAGTGTGCATAACCGTAACATTTAAACACTGACCATATTGTTTTTTCTTAATTATTCTATGTACATATAAATGCAGAATAATGACAATTTTGTATGTTCTATTTCAATTGACAGCAATGTTGCGGATGCAGACACTGATGACACACGTAAACGCCGAAAGAGTGACGAAACAGACACTGATGATGACGAATAATTATTCACATTGCATATGTAACACAACACAGAAAGAAGAGTATATTACAAATCCAGTATGTATTGACTTTTTACACAAAATTTCCCATTTGTTTTGTGTAAAATTTATATAACGTTAGTTTATATTATTAATTGTTTTAGTAAAAAGTATATACTTTCCGCTTCTTCTTTTCATATTTTAAATGTTCATTAAGCAAATTTTTATAATTCTGTGTATCTGCACAGAACAAAGAAATAATAATGTTTGATATATCTATTTTTCTGTCACATTATAATTTTTTACATCTTAGAACAATTTATATTTATATAATGTTAATTTATCTTTTGAAAGTATCATTTCTTACACCTTAAGACAATGAATTTTTCAAAGATTATAATTAATTTTATAGATTATTATCGTATTTATATATACCAAGCATAACTAAACTATAGATATAAATTTAAATGTAAATGAATCTTTTTCATTATTTAAATTTGTTCAGTGTTTATTTATACTTCGTATAGAAACAATATCAAACAATAATTGTATAAAATTAATCTAAAAATAACAAATTCAAATATATATTATAATAACAATTAACATTAATATTAATTATAAAAATTTGCTTTTTAATTAAGAAAGCAGAATTATACTATGTGTAAAGGGATGACATAATCAAGTTGTGTAGGCGTTTTTTAATATAAAAAATGTGATTTTAACAGACGCATACTTGTCGCATTCATATAATCTAAACGCAACCGTTGCATATGTTAACATTTTTTACACAAGAAGAGATCTTTTCGACGATCACATTGACGAGACACAAGTTTACATTAATATTCAACTTCTTATCTGTTAAAAATGTAATAATATTAACCTATAATGTTTTATCCATTAAAATATTTTTTTATTTATATAACGTCTTTGTATAATTTCACATACATATATTAGCTTTACGTGTACAGCGGTACAGAGTAGAGCGAATGACTGAATTTGCTGTATCATAAAAAGTCGCTAAATATATTCTTCTTACTCTGATTGTGAAAGATTATGATTAATACGTTAATATTGTATGATTGATAATGGTATAAAGGTAAAAGTGATCATAATAAAGAGCAAGTATATTAAGTGAAAGAAATGTATATTTTTATTTCCTTTATTATTATGTATCTTTATTGTCTCCATATAGTAATTCACAAGCAAAATCTTTGACGTCAGAATTCTGCATTGGCGTATTCGATTCGGCACTATTTCTCGAAAATAATTCCATATATACACACGATATACTGGCATAAAGAAAAGGAATTAATAATAATTATTATAAAAAATAAATAATAAACCATAAACTTTTGAAATTACGTGAATATAATAATTCTAAATTTGTAGTTAATAAAATTGTCATTTTTTAATAATTCCATTAAATTAATGTACCTACATTATCAATGACTACATTAATTGTGTTAATTGGAAAACGTTGGAGTGTAAAGTGTGTCGGTGTCAGGAGTATATCGAGGAGTATATAATAATAAACAATTTAATAAACATTAATAAAACATTTTATGGTGATAATACTGCTTATTCTTGGGATCAATGTTGATTACAGATTTCTTTCTTTTCTCTGTGAGTACTATATATTAAAATATCAAGGTTATACATTTGAAATATAATAAATACTTATTAATTTTTATAGAAATTGTTAAAATTTTTCTTATATGAGCAATTGCAAACGGAGAAGTTAATAAGAAAAGTTTTATAAAATTTGTAGTAGTTTAGTAAACCATCGGTTAATTCTATTTTATGATGTAACGCGTACTCTTGCTAGTTATTATTTAATTCATTATTTATTATTAAGAAAAAAAGTATATTTATATAAGTATTTATTATTATGTAACATAGTTCTAAATGACTTGACAGATGTTAAGTGCTTTTTGTAATTGCTCAAAAGTAAACTAAATATTTTTACGATAATATGCTTTACAAATTAATAACGCTTATTGTTAATCCTTTCGCTACAAATGGCAATTATAATGGCTGCCCACGATACTGATTCTGTGTACGAATGGTCACCATAGTGTAATAATCTCTGCTGCTATACCAAATAAGCGCTCGACTCATTGTGTAACAATAGTTATTTATCTCTTATATTAAGTAAATTTTACAAAGATGATATATATCCTAATATAAATAACAGCAAACTCTGCGCCAACTCGTCATGGACATTATCCGTCGTACAATAGACACGCGCGGCCCGTTTTTCCGTACAGCAGTAAAACGTAGTGGCGGCCAGCTCCGCCGCGCCGTCGCGAAAAGTTAATTTAGTTAATTTAGTATGTTATGAGCTTTGTGGTCTTTATAGAATTGCAAAGAGCTATCATGTTACCGCCACATTTCTTTTTGTCAAATCAATTAATTGCGCCCGTTGCACGACGACGTTAACGTCAAAGTTTAGAGAAAGACGCGTGTCGTCGATGACGATTGACGGTACTCATGCGCCGAGTATCAGAAACAAGAAGCAGATGAAGAAAAAGAAAAAAGATCAGCCGCGCAGATCTCCTGCAGATATCTATATGTATTACTCGACTCCGGTTACATTGTACTACGATTTGGTTAAATTGACGTTACGCAACTAATTAGTCTCCTAATTAGTTTCGTGGCACGTTAGGCACCCTCTCCGTACCCCAACCCCGATGGAATACACGCATGAACTCCAGCGATCTCCAAAGTCTTTTAATATCTTCGTTCTCTTTTCGTCCCGAGTCAATTCACGCGCGCTTGGACGATCCAGGCCGACTCGCGAATAATCGTCCGGAAATTACCAGAGCACGTGGACCTATCGTTCACCTTCATTTCATTGTGTCTCCGCTCGAGTCGACTCGACCGGCTCGTCCAGCGAAAAACCTTACAGCTACGCGATATATATGTTTTCATGTTGACACGCTCGTTTTTCTTTCCGATATATAATATATAGTACACGCATACGCACGTCCTTCGCGTTTCCAGCCGACTCGCGACATTTACGTGCGAGAGTCCTCGAGGCAGCACACGTAAATGACAATTCTGTCCCCGCGAAATCGGGCGATCTCGAAAACTGATACGGAACGTCCCGTTCCCGAAACTTGTGCATCGTAGATGCGATCGCGACTTTTCGCGAAACGACGAAACTCCCGTCCGATCCCTGTGAGAGACTTCCGAGACTCTTGTTAAGTATTAACAGCTCCAAATTTTTCTATTTTTTTCGACATCGGTTCTTCTTCGTCGACGCCCACAATCACACGTTAGTTTCGCTACGCGAAACTTCCGAATGATGTTTAGAATCATAGAAATCGCCGCGACCGTATCGCGTAATCAGGATCATTTATATCGTGTAAAAATAAATCGAGAATTAAACGATCGTGCGATACCGTCTGAGCGAAGTTATTAATTTTTTTTTCAGGAGTACTTGAAGAATATATATTTTCTACACGCTATGTAGTCGACGCAGCGGAGAAACTACTGGACCTCGATTGTCTTCCATCTCAGTTATTCGACGAAATTCTTTTGCGTCGCTTTCGTTCATCGTCGTTTCACATTATTTTTTTTTCTCCCTTAAACTCACTACGCACTCACTACTTAATTCTTAAATCATACAGCCTATCTATACGTATATACAGTCGTCCGCATAAACAACGGACGTACCTTGAGAAATATGTACCGCGGATTATTTTAAAATATATATCGACGACACTTTCTCGAAAGGGGGAAGAAGTCATTTTCTTTTTTTGGTTTTTTGCTTGATCGTTCCTTTATTTCTTTCTTATTAACTCCGCTCTCCTTCATTTTCTTTCACTCTCGCCCCTTTCGCACACACGCATACACACACACACACACACACACACACACACACACACACACACAGCAGTAACGGCACACGCATACACTTCGAAAATCACTCTTCTTACGTTTTGCATTACATTACGCACACGCGGGAGGAGTTGGCGCAACCCTTCTTTAGGAACCGAGCGGGATAAGCGAACGATCGCGTAATTATTCGAGCATAAAGACTCGCATCGCTCATCATTTGGATAATCCTTAGTCAGAGTGTGAAACTTTACAACAAACTAGAAGCAATCGTATCGCGCGATGAAAAAATTCAAGAGACCATAACCTGTTTCGCATTGAACATCACAGACTTTGTTTCGTTTCTCATTAATTTTCTTAGAAAAAAAAAACAACGAATACTTTTGCTATTAAAAAATATCTGCATGTATTCGTTCACGGAAAGAACGGTTTTGCTAAAGTAGTTAAAAATTTAGCTGAATACAGATCTAAAATAATTTTTGTGGACCAACTATTATATTAATCGAAATAATCGTGTCGGAACGCTTAAAATGCTGCAGAAGGTTTTGACATTCTATCTTGAGCCACCACACATAATTATTTTGATGATTTGTAACGTTCAACAAAATTATTTTTAAACCTGTATCTAGCTAAAATAGATATAAATCATATTACAATAGATATTTTATTTTTATTTGTGTTATTCATATAGGGGTCAAGTTCACTTATATGTATATTGTATTTAGCTAAATTTTTAACACATCAACAAAATTCTTTCCGCGTTCTTAAAGTATTTGCGATTACGCTTCAACTGATGTTCTGTACACACTTCTCTTGGAAATTCAATAGAAATAAAAAGACGAAAGCGGTCCTTCCGACCGCCAGATACTTTCTAAAGAGAGTCATATTTCTTCTGAGTAAAAATTATCAGTTTCTTAAATTACTTATTTAAGGGAGAATACTCAATTAGAAGCGCGAAAAAAAGGCAATTTTTGTGAATTTTTTTAAGAAAACCTATATGAATTATAGTATTGATATTTTTTCTACATGAAAGTACACACTTTTAAGAATATGTTAAATTTTTTTATTAAAAAATATTCAATATTGGCGGAATATTCATGGGTTCTGTCGACTGCCGCAAAAAAAATGTCCTCCGCGGTGACCACTCCCATTTAATTTGTAATCATCAGAATCAAAAAAACCAAAAAGATTATTAAAATTGACACTATAATTTAGTCTTTGTCGTAGGGGTTTTTGAAAATATCGATTTTTGACAAAATGGCGGGCGTTTGAATTTAAGGGTTCGATTTTTAGGGAAAAATTCTGGTTTATTTTGCCGATAAAAAAAAAACTAAGTTACTTAAAAAAAATCCTACGACAAAGACTAGATAATTATGTATAGAATAATCTCTATAAATTTCAAATTGATCGGTTCAGTGGTTGCCGAGATATTTTGGTCACCGATTTTCTACATGGTTTCGAGAAAAACGCGTTTGAAAATTGAACAATGAATAAATCGCGAAAATTTTTCAACTTACATAGAATTATCGATTCCAGGTCCATAATATAAGTCCTCCACCTTGCTTGGAATGCAAAAATTGAACAATCAATTTTTTCGAACTTTCTAATTGGGTATTCCCCCTTAAGTTATTATGTTGAACATCATATTATTCAATATCGCAAGCAATACGGTCCAAGTATTCTCCGTTTTCTATCGATTATCTCGCACTTTTCCGCTTTCGTGCATTCTCTTTGTTTCTCTCCTTTCCTCCCTCATTAGTTTACATATGTATATATATAATAGATATATATATTTATATTTTTTTGATATAATATATATATATTCATTTATTCGTACGCCTATATGCCTATGTATGTACTAAATGACTCTGGATATGACTAAGTAAATTTTTTTTTCTTTTTAATGCTCGCGCACGGAGAACGAGTTCCCCCTCCAACTTACATCATCCCTTTCGTCTTTCTTTTAGGTAGTTTTCTATCTTGTTGCCTAAAAGTTAAGTGTATACTCCTATTACGAAATTACAGATGCGTAAAGCGTATTGCATTGCCTTCCCCCAAACAGCACGCCCACCTGATTCCTGCGCTCTTCTTTATTTCTCTGTTTTTCCTTTTTCTACGGGCGACACACGTCGGAACAGCGCGGATCAGACACAAATGGATCTCTCTCTCGCTCAGTGGTCCTCTCAGCCCCTCGACGTTTCTTTCGCATTATCTCGAAAGCGTTTTTAATCGCGGTTTAAATTTCTTCATTTATTCTCGTTTGTCGTCCTAGTTGGTATCGCAAACAATGGTTTCGCGATCGAAACGTGCGTTTGTTCAATCGGAACAACTGTTGGATCTTGCGAATTTTTTCGTGTTTTAATCGTTTTTTTATGCGTGTCTTTATTCTGTTTCTTGTAAGAAGACATAATAATAAATGAGATGAAACACGTTACACAAGTAACATAACAATATTCTTTTACAATAACAGACTTTCCATAGCAACTAAATTAACATTTCTGCTTTTGTCTTCATACGCATGTATGTTGTAATATATATATATATATATATATATATATATATATATATATATATATATATAGGATGTAAAAAAAGTTCCATATTCTCTTTTTTAATCGTATACACCTTGATTTGAAATGAAAAGTTTGGTAGTACCGTCTAACCTAAAGAATTTAATTTTTGTATGTTGCGTATAGTCTCATTAAGATTAAGCTGTAATGTATAATAGAAGCACTAATTTCTCGTCAATTTTTTTCTGATTTTTCATTTACGTGTGTAGAATGACTTTTCCATAATATTCTGAACAATTTTTGCATAGTTTAATTGTAACATACATAATGTTTTTACGTCATAATGCCTTTTTTCGTTTATGAAAAAATTTAAACAATTTCATTTTTTTTAAAGCAATAATAATATATTAATGTATGTATAATACACTATTGTCTTGACAAATTTTGTTGAATCAAGCATCAATAATAAGAGATTATAAATCTTTTTATTTATGAAATAATGTAAAAGAGGACTATTTATATAAAAACTATTTACTATTTATTTTTTATGTAATGTTCTATTTAATCAGAAGCGCGCGCGTAGCGCGCGCCTGTGGAGTTCTAGTCATCATCATCATATCTAAAAAAGGCATGTAAAATCTGTACTCGAATCTATCGAAGTTTGTTGCTGTCGTTTTTCCGCGATGCCGATTGGCTCTTTTGCTGCGCTTACTTCATGAGCAGTTGTTATATATTTTCACAGTTGTGTGTATGTTATAGTGTAACAGTAATAGCATAATGTTAAGGTGGTTCTTGCATTTAGGTCATATGTACTTAGCCCGGAAAATTTAATATGAAATGAAAGATTAACGTTCCTCGAGTGTGTCTGTAAAATTTCGGATTTTTTAACCGATTGGTTCCGGAGATATATGTCCGTAAACTTTGCCAATTTAACGCGGTGGAGGGACCCCTTATCCGAAAAACGAGGTTAAAGCGCTTATGCTGCAAAAATTGCAATACTTCAAAACTAGATAAACGAACCAAAAACTGACGAAACGATGCAATAAACATTTTGCAAGATACTAGATAAAAGCCCGAGTTCATTGACCGTACCATATATTAATAAAACGTAATTTTTGATTGACTAAATCGACAATACGGAACTGACGGCTGGACTCGAGCGGCATTAGCGGCAGCTTGGCAACGTCGCATGTGTCAGCTGATGAGTACAGCGCATATCTCAAAAAATTCGTTTACCATGTTCTGGACGCCGAATAAAGCAAAGGGTGAAATAAAAATATTTGTCCATTTCTGAAAAGAATTAAAATTAGGTTGCATCAAGATCTGCAATACTGAATAAATACAAGTTTCAATACAATGATGTTATAAAATGTCCAAATAATTTTAACATGCATCATTTATTCGTTGCCGCGCTGCTGTTGTACATATATTCACACGGCTCACAATTCTAGTAAAAGATGTGACTTTTGTCTCAATATTTTAATTACGTAGAGGTCGTATAACATTAAAGATGTTATAAATAATAAATCTAATTATATGCTGATTTTTACGGACAAAAATCATACTTATTTATCACTAATAAAAATAGTTGCCTATTTGACTAGCAAGTACTGCATGAACCACCTTAAAGCTAAATAGCGCGCACGAAGCGCGTGTCTGTGGTGTCTAGTATTATATAAATAACGACTTGTGTTTCTAATTATTGTTTGTTTTTTGTTGCCACATTGTTGATGACCTCATTTCAATTCGAAACGTTTGACACTACATTATTGACATTTATTCAGACGGCAATTTATATTTAGCAATTTATATTTAGCAATAACAACTTATAGGTAGTTTAGATTACTGACCAAATTTGCTGCCTTTGTTTTAAACCCTAAATAATTTAATTGTCATATTTATCCTTCTTTAATATTTAAAGATTTACATATTTACTATAATAAATATGTAATAATAAATAGAAACATTAAATGTGATTGAGGCGTATAGGTGTAACTGAACGTAGCACTATTTCCTCAAAATAATTAAGAAATAACAATTTCCTTACAAAATTAAGATGCAGGTTATAAAAGATATACGATAGATTTATGTGAGAGATGTATCGTACTATGCAGAAAATTATGCAGATGCATCTTTTTCGTAATATGAACAGACGTTATATGCGTGTTAGAAATCTGAAAGATAGATAATAGTGAACAATATAAAATCCCCGCCGGGGAATATATCGCAGCAAATCTTGTTGTTACGGACTCATTTTAAAATTCGTGTCTGTGAAGTTGGCATATCATTTTCCAGCAGATCAAAAATAAAAGTGAGTTCTTGTCGCATGCAGTCGAGTTCCGTATAATTCCTGATACTTTTTAGTAATAGTTCTCGTGATTTTGCCAAAAAATATCTATTTAAAAAATTATCTGTTATATATATATGTTTTCCGTAACATATAGAGTGAAAGGCCGTACGAAATCTCGAAGTTCCGGTTTATGTAAAATATTTTTTGAATAGTTCTGAGCATACTAAAGCATTTTCTTAGGAATTTCGAGCGTGAGGACCTTTGCATAAGTTTTTAATAAATTAATATATACCGCCCGAACGCCGAGTACTTAGAAAGGATAGAGTAATATGCTGTGCAAAATCTCGGAGTTCCAGTTTATGTAAAATATTTTTTAAATAGTTCTAAGCATACTGAAGCATTTCTTTAAAAAATTACGACATTAGCAATGTGTGCTGGATCTGTTTCAAAAGTCTAGAAAAAAAGAGAAACAAATCTTATCAGATGCCGTCTATCGAATGATCCGACATTTGTATAATCTTTTAATTTAAAAATGACCTATTTAAAACGTATTATAAATGTTTAAACTTTTAAATTGACGTTGTTATTATGTTAAAATATTCACGTATCTTAAACGTTAGTTATTGGATACTAGTCTAGTCAAAATACGATTAGACCTAGAAAAAATTGCAACACAAGGTTTTATTACGTCATTGTGTTCAGAAAAATATACTGAACAACATATTCAAATTCCGCCATTTTCCGCTATCCCTAAGTATGTTTTTTATTAACAATTTATAAACAAATTTGTTTTTTTCCACAAATACGATGAATTTTGAAATTTTTGTAGAGATCAAAGTTGTAGAACAAACAAATATCTACAAAAAATGTTCTTATGAATTTTTTGAAATATCTCATATTATTTGAGATATTTGCAACAAGAGCTAGGCTATGCGCGGAGCGGAGCGGGGAGTTCTAACAAGCACACGGCAGTCTCTACCGGTCGCTGCTAGTTCTCTAGGTTCTACAAGGAACTTGAGTTGGTTCTCGATACTAGTATATGTGTCTATGTATACACACATATATATATATATATATATATATATATATATATATATATATATATATCACCTCCCGAAGTGGAGTAGGCGATTTTTTGGACACCCTGTATATATATATATATATATATATATATATATCCAAAAAATCGCCTACTCCACTTCGGGAGGTGATTCGGGACCCAAAAACAAGCAAAAAAGTTCATACAAACATAGGTCCGGAAATGAGCCGTTTCCGAGTTATAGCCACTTCTATGTTCAAAAATCGTAATTTAGAATCCGCTTGACATCCCTCTTTCTTAATTATTTCTTAAATTAAAAATTTTTATTTTTAAATATCAGTTAATTCATTAAACTTAAACAATCCATTGATGAATACGGAAAGATTAGATACAACCTAAAAGTAAGGTGTTGTTAAATAATAATTTGAAACTTATTGAAAAGCCGTGATTTACTTACTGATTTTGAATAGGCGTGAAAACAACTGATTTCAAGTAGCCGTGAAAACAATTGATTTTGAATAGCCGTGAAAACAACTGATTTCAAATAGCTGTGAAAACAACTGATTTCTTTTAAAAATAATGTAATCGTATTTACAAATATTGAAAATTAAAAAAAAAATAAAAAAATAAAATTAAAAAAATTAAAAATATTTAAAAATAAAAATTTTTAATTTAAGAAATAATTAAGAAAGAAGGATGCCAAGCGGATTCTAAATTACGATTTTTGAACATAAAAGTAGCTATAACTCGGAAACGGTTCATTTCCGGACCTATGTTTGTATGAACTTTTTTGCTTGTTTTTGGGTCCCGAATCACCTCCCGAAGTGGAGTAGGCGATTTTTTGGATATATATATATACAGGATATATATATATATATATATATATACAGGGTGTCCAAAAAATCGCCTACTCCACTTCGGGAGGTGATATATATATATATATATATATATATATATATATATATGTGTGTGTATACATAGACACATATACTAGTATCGAGAACCGCAACTCAAGTTCCTTGTAAAACCTAGAGAGAACTAGCAGCGACCGGTAGAGACTGCCGTTAGAACGTAGAGACTGCCGTAGAGACTGCTTGTTAGAACTCTCCGCTCCGCTCCGCGCGTAGCCTAGTAGCTCTTGTTGCAAATATCTCATATAATATGAGATACTTCAAAAAATTCATAAGAACATTTTTTTGTAGATATTTGTCTGCTCTACAACTTTGATCTCTACAAAAATTTCAAAATTCATCGTATTTGTGGAGAAAAACGAATTTGTTTATAAATTGTTAATAAAAAACATACTTAGGGATAGCGAAAAATGGCGGAATTTGAATATGTTGTTCAGTATATTTTTCTGAACACAATGACGTAATAAAACCTTGTGTTGCAATTTTGCTTCCTCATAGAGGAAGCTTTGTTTTCGTAAATTCGTATATGAACCTTTGATTGCGTATAAAGTTGGCTCTAATCAACCAAATTTAAAAAAATTATATATAAAATAGGGGTAGAAGAAACCAAAGAAAAGATTGTTTTTTGAGTTTTAATGTCAATACGTTCAGAGTGTTTTAAAACGTCAAAATATTGCATTAAAAAAAATGTTGGTATGTGTGTATGTATGTCTGTGCCAAATTTACAGAAATTTCTATAACTCCAGAACTGATCAACCAAATCTTAACCAATTATATATGAAATAGGGGTAGAAAAGACTGAAGAATATAATAGAATTATTAAAAATTGTTAATAATAAAGGGGTTACCGATTTCTGTTAAAAAAAGGTTTACCGAAATGTTTTAATTTTATTATATTCTTCAGTCTTTTCTATATTTCTATTTCATATATAATTCTTTAAGGTCGGTATTCATAGTCGGGTCGGTGTTAGAATTAATAAAAATTGCTAATAATCAAGGGGTTCTTTTTTAATAAAATTTTGAATTTTTGCAGAAATGTTTGTTTATGCTTTAATTTCCGCAAATTTGGAGATATCGATCTATTTCTAATTTTATTTAATTTTTCGGGAAATAATTGGCCGAATCTCAAATAATTATAAATCAAATTTCTACCAAAAGTATATGAAATAGGGTACATAAATAGAACCCTGATAAAGTTTGATATCGGGCTGTTTTTTTTTTTTTTTTTTTTTTTTTTTTTTAATTAATAGAGTATCATTCAAGGAAGGTCGGTATTGAATTTGGCGATGATCGTTAAAGGGGTTTTTTGCAAGTAGAAACCTTTACTCACAAAGCTTCCTCTATGAGGAAGCCAAAACAAATAGAGGAAGCTTTGTGAGCAAAGGTTTCTACTTGCACACTTAAAAACTATGAGGAAGCAATGTGCAGGTTTCTACTTGCACACTTTACTTTTTTTCTAGGTACCCTCCCTTTTTTCCGTATTTTTACTGGACTATACGTGACGTCTAGCGTCTAGGACCGGTATAATCACCACTTGTCAACGTAAAAATCACGTGACTTTGCTGCCTCGATATGTAAACAACCTGAGCGATTATCCGTAAAGCAGAAAGATCTTGTGTATGCATATCATCGCAAAAGCTTCGC
The DNA here is from genome assembly GCF_030848805.1 of Temnothorax longispinosus. Lineage (NCBI taxonomy): Eukaryota > Metazoa > Arthropoda > Insecta > Hymenoptera > Formicidae > Temnothorax > Temnothorax longispinosus. The sequence continues at coordinate 10,608,615 of NC_092359.1, read as the reverse complement.
TTCTTGTTAGTTAGCGTGCCGGCCGCGAAGACACTCGAGCGAAATTACAAACAATCAACGAGAAGGAGGCTGTTAACGAAGTATGCGTTTCACGGATCTAAAAATAGAGTGGTTCGAAGATGAGCTGGCGGCGAAATTATTAAAGTGGTATCCATTTCCCAAACGCGGCTTCGTTAAAATCGGCTTCCGCGAGAAGAATAAATGGGTCATGCTACATAAATATGTCGAAGAGGGCAACAGCATATTTTATTTCGAAACTCGTCCGGATAATACATGGATTATTAGCTTTCCTGGATCAGGTAAATTGTTTTCAAAGTTCAAATTTTGAAGTTGATTATTTGGAAGTATAATAGATATGAATTTAAAAGAGCGATTTTAGAGTACAAACTGTGATAAAAATTTTTATAAGTAATATATTTTATTGTCGAAAACTACGTTGAAATGTAGAAGTCAGAGAATTGTTTTCTTATCAAACGAGATGTGTGCATATGACTTTGCTCTTTTGTAGAAAAAAAAAACGGAAAGTATATACACTCTAATATAAATAAATGCATAAAAATAGGAAATTATACAAAAATATTATATGCAGCAATAAAATTAAAATAATCTATTTTATATTATCTAAAAACGTTATATAAAACTTTGTAAGTCGTATGTTATTACATTAATATTGCTTAAAGTATGAGAAATCGTGCGCGATATGTTTGACCGAAACTTTTCCAAAGCTGTTATACATTCCATATAATATTATTTTAAATCATCTACACAATTACCAATATTATTTTAAAAGTAATAAATTCTAAAATATTATCGCAACTTCTTTTAGTTTAGAAGTTCTTGAACAAGAAGTATCATCCAAACGTTAAGAAAACTCAAATGGCAGCTGAAGTTTACCAGAAAAGTGATACTTTATACTTTATACAATAAATTTAGTCTTTTACTTCATATAATTGTTTTGTAAATTTTTTTTATCTTAAATTATTTAAAAATATAATAGTTAAAATGACATTGTAATTTCAAAAATTACATAAACAATCGATATTTTAAAAAGTGTTATTGTTATTGAAACTTGAGTCAATGTTATTCAAACATAAAAATTTTGAAAAGAATAAAAGAAATTACGAATAATAAAATTGTTGAAAGTGATCTAGGCGCTTAAGTGTAAATGAGAAATTCTGAAATTTCGTGCTATTGTCAGAAATGTTAATTTACTTTACGTGCTGTATTGATATAGATTCGACGATGACACAGGAACTTGTACGGTTGGTGGCAAATGACATGAATTTCGACGAGGCACATCGAAGACATTCAGTAGAGAAATTTCCCTTTTACGAGTACAGTATAATATATATTTAGTTTTTTTACGCAAAAACTGCAGAAATAAATTTACATTTTCTATTCTTACGACGGTATGGAAAAATAATTTTTGTGTAAATACCGATAAAGTTTCTTAATAAAAACGAAATTTAAGTTCCAAGTATTTATTTCGTCGTATACTTTCAATTAGAATGCATAAGGAAGTTCGTCCGATCAGGGCACGTATTATGAAACTTTACGGAATGGATTCCGATCGGAATTATTCCGTTTTCCCTAGAAAAGACAATAGAAATCTAAGAAATAACTGAACAATTCCGATCGGAATCCATTCCGAAAAGTTTCATAATACGTGCCCAGATTTGATTTCGGATTTAATGAAAAAATATAGGAAATCTCTGAATTTTGCATGTATTTTTCTCTTACACAAAAAAATAAAATTGTTATACTTTCTGAATTTTCTTTTCTTAGATTTTACTATATCGGAAGAATTCTTTTCTTTTAGGATAGAATCAATACTGAACAACCATATCGCAGCGAAAGACGTTCCTGATAGGATTAATACGAAGAAATATAGCGCCGAATTCATGGATAGTCTGTCTTCACCTCGTTTCTTTAAGAATCACATACTTCTCGAACTATCGCCGACAGTCGTAAATAGTACTTGCAAGGTGTGCAATTGAATATTTTATTAAGTTGAATGCATATTTATAATAATATACTATACGGTATTGAAAGGAGAAAAGAGATATAATAAATGCTGAGAAGAAAATTGAAAGTCATAAACAAATATCCCTTTGAGATTTTCAGTTTAAATTCATCGAAGCATTTGTCATTTATGTATACTTGAGTTAATTGTTCTTTATCTTTTCATACGTCGAAGAGTCGAAGGGATACATTAGAATACGAAAACTTGCAGTCAACCGTTGATCATTTTTGTTCTTAGATTATCTATGTTGCAAGAAATCCAAGAGACGTGGTTGTCTCGTGGTATAAATTCCAGAAATCTTTGAAACAGTATGAGGGATCTTTCAAACAGTTCTGTTAATAATTTCATGAATGACCACAGTAAGCTTTACGAAATGTTGATTAGTTTTTTCAGCTTAATTTATTTTATCTCAGTTATCATTCTGAAAGCTTATAATCTCCAACAATTTCAGCGCTATGGAGTCCTTATTTGGAACATGTGAAGGAAGCTTGGGCGATGAGACACAGACCACATATGATGTCTATTTCTCTTCTACGAAGATCTGATAAAGGTAAGATAGAAGGAAATTCTACTTTATTGCACGTAGTTTCGTGTAAAAGAATTTTTTTTTTTTTTTTTTTTTTTTTTTTTACATGTGTTAATTTGATTTCTAAGGAGATATAGGAAAAAATAAATATTTTCAATTTTCTATAATTTTTTGGATTTTAAGTATTATTAATCTGAGTAAAATTTTATTAATTAAACTTAAATCTTCTAAATAATATTTGATCATATAATTTGGATTTAATAATAAAACAGTAAATAATTAAGAATACTACATACATCTAATTTAAAGATATTATTGTGTGTTCTATACTTATAACGTTTTCATTTATTTTGCATAGAATTTACCTGAAAACATAAAAAAAATCGCTGCATTCTTTAAGTACAATTTAAAAGATACGGACCTAACTTTTCCAAGTTAAAACTTTAAACAAAGGACATGAAGTAATGGCGTCGCCTTGTAGTAGTAGTAGTAGTAGTAGTAGTAGTAGTAGTAGTAGTATGAAAAATGTTAATATAAACAAAAGACGAGATTATTATTGTTATTGACAAATAAATAAAATTAACAATCATACAATGGAAAATATTGATTATTTTTGTTCTTTAAAATAATTTTAATTATTTCTTATATATTTTCCTTTAGGTATATTTAAGGTACAGGAATGATAAGCGAAAGGAATTCAACACTGCTCTAACCGACAACTAAATAAATCAAATACATATTATAACAATATGTATTTATGTTTATTACTTCCGATGAAATATTCGATATATAATAGTCAAATCAAAATATACACACGTCACTTTAGATGCGTAAAATTCTTCTCGAAAACTGAATAAAATAATAATGTGAATAGGAGAGGCAATTAGAGCCAAGCGCGGTAATCAAAGCGCAAACAATTTGTAAAAATAATATATATATATTAACGTACGTTTCGACACATTATTCGTGTCCTCTTCAGCGTTAAAAGTTCCATATACGAAGATTAACAAAGATAATAAAAAGAAGTCGTGTACAAGGCGTAGTCAATAGACGAACAAAGCATAAAAGACGCAGTCAAAATTTAAAAAAACAAGGATTGAAATCCTATGGATGTACCGTTGTCGAAATCCCAGATACGCCGGTAAACGCTCGCTCCGCATCCCTCGCATCTTAGAAATAATCTCGCCAGGTTGAAAGACCAGGTGGGTAAGAAAGATTCGAAAGCCCTACCTGTACCATCAAACGGAGTCGCAATGTGGTAGAGGCGTAAATTATTTATGTTAAAATCCGATGACTAATAGATTTACTTACAGCGCAATTGCAGACCGGAATATCGCATTGTAACAACAAACTTCACGGTTCGAAACGTCGCGAATGAGTGAGGCATAGGTGGGAAGGTTAACATAATAGAGACTGGTGTATAAACCAGAGGAGGGGATAAACTCTTGCATCAAGTTATTCTAAATTTTAGACAGTCTCTCGATTACATTTAAATACGCGTCCAAATACATTTAAATACGGGTACAAATTAATTTCATTGGATGTCGTTTCATTGTTTACGAATGTTCCCATTGAAAGGGTATTGGACAGTATAACAGTCAGATGGAATTTTATTTCCAAAAATTGCAAAATCCCTAAAGCGGAGTTTTTTATTGCTGTCAGGCTTGTATTAAATTCCACTTTTTTATATTTAATGGGAAAATCTATCGACAGACTTTCGGCGTTCCCATGGGTTCTCCTCTTTCCCCCATGGCGGCGGATATAGTGTTGCAAGATTTGGAGACCATAGCTCTCGCTACCTTGAAATATATCCCACCGTTTTATAAAAGGTACATTGACGACATAACACTTGCTGCACCTTTGGCTTTTTTACAGCATACCTTAGATGTTTTTAACTCCTTCCATCCTAGGCTGAAATTTACCATAGAAATCGGTGAAAACGACACGTTGAATTTTTTGGAGATTACAATGATATTGAACAACAATAGGCTAACTTTTGATTGGTTCCATAAACCGACATTTTCTGGCAGATATTTAAACTTTTTTTCGCAGCATCCTGCATGCCAAAAAAGAGGTACGGCCATAGGCCTAATAGATAGGGCATTTTTGTTGTCGCATCCGTCCTTGCATGCTAAAAATCTCAGACTGGTCATTGAAATCTTACTCAATAATTGTTACCCATTGGAATTCATCTTTAGAATTTTGCGCGATCGTCTTAAGTTTCTGTTTAACAGAGACTCGAATACGAATGTAAGACAGAATGAAGAGGAAGTTGCTCCTTTTTTCACGTTACCGTACGTCCCGACGATTACTGAAAAGCTTAGGAACGCCACAAGGGATTTGAATGTGAGACTGTCTTATAACAGCTTAAATAAAATGCGTACATTCATCAAGGCGCACAAGGACAGTCTCCCACGGCCGAATAAATGTAACGTGGTTTATAAGGTGAATTGTAATGATTGCGATGCTTCTTATGTGGGCCAAACGGGTAGGCAATTGCAAACAAGAATCAAGGAGCATCGTAATCATATTAATTGGAGTACTCCAAATCATTCTGTCATAACTGAACACAGATTAGAATGGAATCATGATTTTGATTGGAATAGCGTTGAAATCTTAGATAATGAACCCTATGGTTATAAACGTCTGATTTCGGAAATGATATACATAAAAAGGCAGGCAAACGGTTTGAATTTACAGACCGATGCGGAGAGTTTACCGGACGCGTATTTAAATGTAATCGAGAGACTGTCTAAAATTTAGAATAACTTGATGCGAGAGTTTATCCCCTCCTCTGGTTTATACACCAGTCTCTATTATGTTAACCTTCCCACCTATGCCTCACTCATTCGCGACGTTTCGAACCGTGAAGTTTGTTGTTACAATGCGATATTCCGGTCTGCAATTGCGCTGTAAGTAAATCTATTAGTCATCGGATTTTAACATAAATAATTTACGCCTCTACCACATTGCGACTCCGTTTGATGGTACAGGTAGGGCTTTCGAATCTTTCTTACCCACCTGGTCTTTCAACCTGGCGAGATTATTTCTAAGATGCGAGGGATGCGGAGCGAGCGTTTACCGGCGTATCTGGGATTTCGACAACGGTACATCCATAGGATTTCAATCCTTGTTTTTTTAAATTTTGACTGCGTCTTTTATGCTTTGTTCGTCTATTGACTACGCCTTGTACACGACTTCTTTTTTATTATCTTTGTTAATCTTCGTATATGGAACTTTTAACGCTGAAGAGGACACGAATAATGTGTCGAAACGTACGTTAATATATATATATTTATTTTTACAAATTGTTTGCGCTTTGATTACCGCGCTTGGCTCTAATTGCCTCTCCTATTCACATTATTAATCTAGAGAGCCTATATCTTTCTTTATTGAATAAAATAATTTTCTTTCAATTCTAAAGAAATATAAGAATAACAGAATAAATTGATTGTGAGCACATCAAGATATATCCAACATTCTATAAAAAAATATTCATAATTTTCCGCGAAATAAATCTTATATATAATATTCTTGATAAAAGTTGGAATTATCTCTTTCCTTTTCTTTTTTCCTCTATTTCTTTGATTTTTGTATAAAATTTAATATTAAATTTCAATAACTTGTAATGTGAAAAATTGAAGAAATGGCGCGCGCTTGTAGTGTTCTAGTGTAATAAAAAAGTGTATAAATTGGAAACTTACATATTGCTTTTTTTATAATTTTTTTCGTTTATATACTATAACTCAAAAAACTAATCAACCAAATTTTTGTAGGCTTGAAATCGCAGCACTGGTCAGCACGCTCAGCAGCCTGGTATTAGATGTAAACCCACACAGAAATAATGAATGTTCCAAATTCTTTCTCTTTTGCATTTAATACGGAAATAATCAAGCCTGCTTCGCTGATAAACTGTAAATATAAAAATCGATTGAAATTATATGATTAAACGAACTTACCTGTAAGTGAAGTTCTATCATAATTGTATGAAGCGCCTCTTCCGAAGAGATCATATGGTAGTAGCCCCTACTATGTACCGATGTACCACAGTTTTAAAGTTCTAAAACTTTCCGCTTGGGTTAGCTTCCCGTTCCGTTGGTCATTTATTTAAAGTGCTGCCGTAATATCTAGGGTTCTAATAATATTAGAATTGGGTATATACTGGGTGGGACCGATCTCTTCGTTTAATCATATAATTGTATTGCGCGCCTCTTCCTCGAGATCATATGGTAGCTGTTTAAAGTTATTACGGCAGATAGATTATGCCTGAGATTCCGTGAAAGGGACAACAAAATTTTATACATTTACAATTTTTAACCGCATTTAGCGTATATCCACTTAACCAAAGGATTTAAACACAAGGACAATTAAATCCTTAATTTGTATAACTAAGGATAGATTTAGCGATATATTTATATATTTTAATTATATATAATATATATTTCAATTATTATTAAAATTATCCTGCGCACCATTTACTGCGCCCGGCTCTAATTAGTTTTTTTTTTTTTTAAGCTTGCAAAACATTCTCGACCACTTTGCCGCCTTTCTAACAACGTCTATGGTGACGTCACTTCGCTTATCGGTCGAAATTGAGGCATGGCGGGTGCTATATGCACTGGTCACATCTGTGTCAATTCTACTTACGTTGTCAAACAGCGTTACTACTATTAAGATAGTTTTTCAACCGTTATGACTTAATATCACCCCAGCGCCATGATTCAATACAATACAATCCTGGGATCCTCAGAATCATATTTTGGCCAGTGGCATGCTAGGATGCAGCTTTCTAACTTATCTTCATTCTCGCATCTTGTGTGCAATAGACCTTAGACCAGAACTTGAGATTAACCCCCAAGGCGTTTGTTGGTGTACCTATATATATATGCAACCTGTTCACTAAATAAGTTCTTCTGAGAGGTGGCGAATAAAGGTCGATGATTTCTGGTCAAACTTGAACTCAGATCTTTGGCTCATTAGAGCAGCGCACATCTTTCTGTGCTATGATCACCACCACCTCTGAATTTTATAATAATAAGACTTATCCAAGATTATTATGTACAACTATCAGACACGTCCTATCAGACACGTCCATAAGAGGCTTTACTTTCTTGAAACCTTTTAATCAAGAGCTCCATCCGTGAAGAAAACATGATGTCTGTCGTCTCTTAGCTCGGACGCTTCTTTGGCAGCGTCCCGACAATCAGGATAATCCTCTTCCAGAGAGGATATGACTTCCTGTCAAGGAACCACAGAAAATATTTACTCGGTTCTAAATAAAACGAATCAGAATCCAAGATTATTAAGTACACTGGGCCTCATGCCCGAACCGGCCACTTAGGGGCCACTTCAATATTTCTCGAACCTTCCAATTTCACTTTTTTTTTTTTTTTTTTAAGTATAGTCGCGAACGGAGAAGTTGCGTAAAAATTAAAATTGTTTCCAGAAATAAGTAAACGCGTTAATAACTAACGCTTCTCAATCGCTTATCCACGAGATATGACGCAAACATTTGGAATTGGTTCAAGATGCAAATAACTTGATGTTCGGTTTACAAAACCTCTGTACTATCGTCGAAAAGAAACCGTATTTGATAACACAAATTTCGTTTCCGATTCAAGATGTCTCGACGCTCTTCTTGAATCGTATATACAATGTAAAGGTCCAAAGATCCTTCTCTTTGCATCCCCCTCAGTTCTCTGAATTTTTGCGAGTTACTTAAGACCAAAAACACTGATAAGAACTCAAGATAGTTGATATGGCATTCCGATATCCGTGAATCCGCTGAGCTTGGTAAAAAACACCTCAACCGGAGGGTAACGCATCCAAATGTATTTCTAAGGCAAATTTGAAAAGAAAAAACTTTTAATGAAACACCAGTCAAAAAACCTCTTTTAATTCGTGTTTCTTTGAAACACAATCAATTTTTCTTATTCAGAATACTTCATGTGTATCCAACCAAATTTTAAGGCTACACAACATAAACCTAAGGTTCCTATGAACCTGGCAAAAATCTCGAATGGAATATCGTGTAATTGCCTCGGATTTATAAGCTGTTCACTAATTTTAGGTACTCGTATCCTAATCAAACCAAGAACCATATCTCTGGTCGCCAGCTTCATTTTTCTCCTTTTCTCACTCATTATGAATCATAGTGATTCCAGAAACTGCATGTTTCTTGTATGTTTCTCGAACATACCGTATATGTCTCATCTAGAAGAAGAAAGCCATCCAATTAATTAATTAACGGATAAGTCGCCCAATTCTCTTAGGTAAGAGATTGGCTTCATAGTTTTTTTTTTTTTTTTTTTTAAGTGTACGAAGCCGTGTTTTGCACAAAAACGGGTACTTTAGCTCATAAAGAGCACCTTCAACAAAATTCTCAAGTACTTATATTGTCTGAATCAGCAATGTGAATTAATTAATATGCGTCCTTCAAATCAATCGACGCCAGGAATTATCCTTTAGCCAGAATTTGTTTGACCTTTTTTCTGTCTTTTATTTAAGATGCTCAACATATTGGTAACTTATTTATTAAGCTATAACTTATAAAGCTTTTTCAGATTAAGGATTAACCTGTAAAAAATTTATTAGGTTTGGGAATAAGATAATTCTTGAAATAATTAATTTGAAACTGGCTGATACTTCGAAATGGCCTGCTTTCTCGATAGCTGTATTATTTGTTACGAATCTGTATCTTTACCTGCTCGGCTATTGCGGTTTTTTCGTATATATGAGTTGTCTCATTGACATTTAGGCTGTGCCAGTCTATTGGCAACCTTACTTACAACTAATTTCTTTTCGTAGGCGCTTGTTCCGGCTTCCAACCGGTAACGTACCGGTAATGTGATTTTGAGAGGACAAGTTCTGTTATTGACTGTACATCTGCCTCTGCTCGCTCGCCTTCGATTGACCGTATGGCCTCTGTCGATTTCGGCGAGACAGCCTCGCGAGTTTCTAGAACTCGAGGCCCTTGCAATTCCAGCAATGGCAGCAGTCGTTCTGTGCTTCATTGATTGCCGCACAATTTTGGTTTTTGAACCATACGCTCGTCCTCTTACAATAGTGCTGTCAAAAACAGATTTAACCTCCAAATTTATATTTAGTGGATTTATTACCGCATAAGTTTTCCGGAGGAATTTTTTAATTTGCATTTTCAAGGCGAATTAGTTGGACCAAGACACCTGAATAACTTTTTCAGCAGGACCTTTCGCTCCTCCAAGGGAAAATCTTTTACAAAGACGTCTTCCCGCCTGACTACAAGATCTTTGTAACCCGCTGGTTTTAGGATTCTATCAGGCAAAATGCAATCTCTGAACATATCTACGATCAAACAGGAGAGCGACTCCTCGTATCACGACTCTTACCGTCTCGACGCTAAGCAGATTTACAAGCGTCTTTTTAAACCTCATCTTAAGGATCGCTGCTAAACGTACTAAGAAACAGATACGCACTAGTTCTTAAGAAATCCTTGTCGTAAGAAAGACCTTCCAAATAATAACGACTACAGCTTTTCCTATTGGCATCATAATATCGCCTGTAAGGATATTCGTATTCGAGGAAAAATAGTCTTTCTAATAGTTTCAAGGCGAGTTATACTCGGATTGTTTTTTAATATATTGGTTGAACCAATATATTTACGGATAATATTTTCCGCAATAATTTCTAAAAAATTTTAGATACCATCCTTAGTCAATAGTTGTCGATTGGGCAGTCTGGTCGAAATTATTTACCTTTCTGATGATATTCTGAAACAAGATGTTATGAGTAAAGGTTATGTATGCAATTGAATTTTATCAATCACACATTTCCAAGGTGAACTGGTTGGACCAAAACACCTGGCTTTGCATATGCGTATTATATGTGCACAATTGAAGTTCCTCAATTTGTCTTTTCAAGTCGAATTGGTTAGACCAAGACTAAATCCCTTTTTTAAAGTCACTACAGTCAGTACAGTCCCGAACAGGCTTGATAGCTGAGAGGACGTTACGCGGTGAGGTTTTGTGCACAATTAAAATTCAATTTGTATTCTCAAGTCGAATTGGTTGGACCAAGACGCCTGAATCTCGCCTATGCATCTTACCCCATTTTTAAAGTCGCTCCGAACGGGCTTGATGGTTGAAAGGACGTTACGTGGCGAGATTATGTGCACAATTAAAATTTTTAATTTGCATTCTCAAGGCGAATTGGTTGGACCAAAACACCTGAATCTCGCCTATGCATCTTACCATTTTAAGATCACTACCGCCCCGACCCAACTTGCTAGCTGGGAGGACGTTACGCGGCGAGATTATGTGCACAATTGAAATTTTTCAATTTGCATTCTCAAGGCGAATTGGTTGGACCAAGACACCTGAATCTCGCCTATGCGTCTTACCTTTTTGAAGTCACTACCGCCCGATGGTTAGGCTATCGTAGGACATTCCGCAATGAGGTTATGCACAATTGAAGTTTCTCAATTTGCATTCTCAAGGTGAATTGGTTGGACCAAAACACCTGAAACCTTCCTTTACGCATTACTGCGTTGACATATAGTCGATATAGACACCTTTATATCTTGCTGCTGCGTCTCGCTCGGTTACTTTCGTCTAACCGTCAGGTGCCTCCTTGGCACCGAGGATGACGACGGTGAGCCACGAGCACGACCGTAATGGTCGTGATGATCACGACACAGCGGCGACGGCGACGACGAGAGGATGCCTCGCGCGCGGTGCTCGCGATTACTCGCAACAACGACGCGCTTCCCTTCACTTCACCTGTTTCCCACGAACGTACGGAAACGCCGTGGAAGTGCAGCGTCAACCATTGTCACGACGACAACGGTCCGGTTTCGTGTAGCCGTCGTTCGTCGTCACTCGGCACATAACCTCGCACCGTACACACATGTGACATATGTAAGTGACACCGTACACATATGAGAACGACGAACGCTACCTCACCGTCGCTATAGTTTCCTTTCTGTACCTCCTCGCCGTCTTCCGAACTCGAGGAACCGTCTCTAACTTTCCTTACTTCTATTTTCTTCGGAATCTCGTAAACACGCGTGTGGCTTAATCGGCACAAAGTAAAAGAATGACCAACGGAACGGGAAGCTAACCCTAGCGGAAAGTTTTAGAACTTTAAAAACTGTGGTACATCGGTACATAGTAGGGGCTACTACCATATGATCTCGAGGAAGAGGCGCGCAATACAATTACAATCAATCAACATTAAATAAGCTATTTACGGTCCGAGCTTGGATCTCAGTAGTCTAATAATATTTTTTGTACAACACATATGTTTTCTCTAATTTATTAAATAAACTGCGCGCCGAATAACATGTCAGACTAAAAATACAGTTTCCGTTGGAGTAATAAAAACCTCACCCTCCCTTTTAATTAGATCGATTTGATTTAAATAACTGTAAAGAATTTAGAAATTAGTTTGGTACAAAAAAAAACAGAAATTAGTTTTCTGATTAATTTTTTTAGTTAATTTCGGTAATTTTTTTATTGCTGTATTTCTTTGTATGACTTTAGTCGCTGTTACGTGTATCGAAAAATAAGATATTAGATACGTAAAATAAGATGCATCTTGAAATATCTTAGTCATTTAGAGAGATTAAGCGTAGGTATATTTGCTAAGACACGCAAATAGTCTCTCTCTTTTTCTCTCTCTCCCTCCCTCTCTAGAAAATTTCTTAACCGATTTCCAAAAAGATACCAGTTCCTAAAAAGATCGGTAACAAAAAACTATACAGTTTATAGCACTCCCCGGGAAATTCTACCCCTGTTTTTATATACAATTCTTTAAAATTCGATCAATTATTTCCCGAAAAATTTGTCAAACTTCTGATACCAGTTTCCAAAAAGATCGGTAACGAAAAATTATATACTTTATAGCACTCCCCGGGACATTCAACCTCTACTTTATGTACAATTCTTTGAGATTCGGTCATTTGGAACCGGTTTTCAAAAAAATCGATAACAAAAAATAGTACACTTTATAGCACTCCCCGGGAAATTCTACCCCTACTTCATGTATAATTCTTTGAGATTCAATCAATTATTTCCCAAAAAATTTGAAAAATTAAAAAAACCGGTTTCCAAACAGATCGGTAACAAAAACTGTTACACATCATGACGCTCCCCGTAAAATTCTACCCCTACTTCATATACAATTCTTTGCGATTCGGTCAATTAATTCCTGAAAAATTGGAAAAATTTCTAATACCGGCTTCCAAAAAGATCGGTAACAAAAAATTATACACTTTATAGCACCCGGAAAATTCTACCCCTGTTTTCATATCCAATTCTTTGAGATTCGGTGAATTATTTCCCGAAAAATTGAAAAAATTAGAAAAACCGGTTTCCAGAAAATTGGTAACGAAAAACTATACACATCATAGCACTCTCCGAAAAATTCTACCTCTATTTCATATACTTTGTTAAAAATTCGGTCCACTAACGAATAAGTAGTTCGCGGACAAACGGACGGACAGACAAACAGTCGGGTTTATCATATAGTATGATATAAAGACATAAATATGTTTTATTAAAAACAAAAAAATGTTATAAAGTAGAATATAAATTTTGGAATTAAAATTACAATATAAAATTATTTATTAAAATTATTCTGTTATAAAAGATTGATGGAATAACAAAGAAATTTTGGAGTTTGACTGTGTTGTGAGGCGGAAGTCGAGATGGGCTCATCATCAACAATATTGTCACTATATCAGTAATATTATATTTTATAAAATTTGTATATATACAAAACTATTTCACAATAATAAAGTTTATTTATATTAATTTAAAAATAATATAAATACAATACAATAAGATTAAAAAATGCATCTTGAAATATCTTAGTCATTTAGGCTGCGTTCGGGGAACGCGCTATTAGCGCTATTTGCTTATTCTATCCTTGTTCTACACTTGATGAGCGATAAAGATAGAATGATGCAATAGCGCTAATCGCTAATAGCGCGCTCGCCGAACGCAGCCTTAGTCATGTTTTGAGTTTCGAACCGCATAGTGTTCAAGCTCCAGGAACAGTTCCAATAGCCACGGTACCAGAACCACCTAATGGTAATCCACCACCGCTACATCTCTTTCTTGCCAGTTTACCCCCCACCACCTTATTTAAAAAACCACCATTCTAATATGGATGTTTTCGCAAAATATAATCCGGACGCACCTAGCATGGAGCCACGAATGCCATGGGCATTTAGACATCTGCAACCTGCGCCTGGGATTTACGGCAGGGGGCAAAGAGAACTTCATCCTTTGACCAGCCACGAACCATCAGCTGCTGTTCCTAACATTGCCGCTTCCGCGACTACAATCAGTCGCCTATCAGTCGACTACAAACCTGTGCAATCCGAACAGTATTTCAGCCAATAGGCGGTTAAATTTTTAGTTGACTCGCCTCCGTTGTATTAGAAACCGGAGGCGAGTCAACTGCAAATTCAACCGCCTATTCAACACAATTATCAAGGGCAAAACGTGCATCAGGGATATTAGGGACAACAGAACTTTCAGCAAGCGTTTCAAAATCAGCATGATGGATGGGGTAGACATCCGCAACCTGCGCCTGGGATTTACGGCAGGGGGTAAAGAGAACTGATCAGTGTGCCGGTTATTCCCCGCACAAATTCGTCGGAAATAACCCACACCTAAAGCAATCCGCTGAAACGCAAACAAACGTTTGACCTTAATCGTCTGGAACCAAAACAGAGAGTAGTGCATATTGCTCTCCTAGCCAATTGCTCTCTGGAACTGAAAAAGGTTCCACAAAGCTTAAACAATATAACACAATTGAATAATCATTTTTCCAAATTCGGTAAAATTGTAAATATCCATGTTAATTTCGGCGGCGATCCTGAGGCAGCGTTGGTTACCTTCCAGCTGCCAACCGAAGAAGAGTCTGCTTACAGAAGCACAGAAGCTGTGTTGAATAATAGATTTATTAAAGTATTTTAGCATAATAACGTCAATACTTCAACGGCAACGGGAACAAGGCCATCTAATATGTAAGTAATTACTTGTTTTTTACTTATAATGACTTTTATGTCATAAAATATAATAATCTTACTATTTATATATTGATTTTTCAGTGCCGAAACAGATGACCAATGATCTGGGCAGCATGTTGACTAGTATCGGCTTGGAGAAATATATACGTGAGTATGGACAAGTTACAATCTATAGTAATTGCACGCTTTCTATTGAGTGCCATTGCTTTGCTTTTACTCTATTTTCTGCTTTTCTATATTTCTATAACATTCGTTCTCTCTCGAAATCTCTGTGAAGCTATCTGACTAACCAAATTTACTTTGCATGATTTAAAATTATCTAGGTGTCACAATATAAAATTATTAAAAAAAAAAATAACGAACAAAGTTACCCGGGAAAAAATGTTTATATACAATTTTATCTAATTATATATAAATAGATAAAATTGTATATGATTATATGTAATTAGATCAAACTATGCATACTTCATATATATATAAATGATTAGATATAATTATATATTTTTGGATACAATTAAAATCAAATTTTTAATTTTAATCGTCCATTTTTGTGGTAATTATGTAGAATCAAGGGGGGGTCCCAATTGCCTACAAATCGATTGCCTACAGTGTCGTTTGCCAACATCTCATTTGCCGACAATTCGTTTGCGCACAAAAATTATTGCCTACAAGTCGATTGCCTACAAGCACTATTGCGCACAATTAAAAAATTAAGAGACGAATGGACGTTTGCACACAAGATACTATTGCACACAAGCCGCATTGCACACATAATATTATTGCCTACAGATCGATTGCCTACAAGCACTATTGCGCACAATTAAAAAATTAAGAGAAGAATGGACGTTTGCACACAAGATACTATTGCACACAAGCCGCATTGCACACATAATATTATTGCCTACACATCGATTGCCTACAAGCTCTATTGCGCACAATTAAAAAATTAAGAGAAGAATGGACGTTTGCACACAAGCAACATTGCACACATAATATTATTGCCCACAGATCGATTGCCTACAAGCTCTATTGCGCACAAATAAAAAATTAGGAGACGAATGCACACACGACACTATTGCGCACAAGCAACATTGCACACATGAGGTCCGGTTTCTATTGCTGAATTGGCTACACTAGTTCAGAGGGCTGTACTTCTGAATGAACCGCCCTTCCGATTGAGACAGGGTTTTGCAGGTGATTTTGTCACGATATCTAGAGATTATTTATCGATGTCCTATCTTCGGGTTTTTAAAATAGTTTTCCGCCCTTCCGATTAAGACAGAGTTTTGCAGGTGATTTTGTCACGATATCTAGAGATTATTTATCGATGTCCTGTTAGAAATAAAGCGGGTAGACTTCCGAAAACGGCCCCCCTCCGATTTCGATGAAACTTTGTGAAAAGCTTTGTTTTGGGTTAAAATGAAAGCCCTTAAAAGAAATTTTGGCGACTCCTATGATAAAGCCATTTTTTTAGATAAAATGATAAAAAATATAAGAAAATCTTCGTAATTCTACAGGATGTTATAAATTGAATATATACTGTTTGTATTTAATGATTTAATGTTTTTATTATATACTTACAGCAGAATACATAAATAATATGCTTTGTAATATATTATACTTTCCACGCGAACCGAGGTTCACGCACACCCCCCCGTGCTTTCGGGGGAGGTGCGGTAGTCCCGAAATAGTTCACGCATACACTTTCCACGCGAACCGAGGTTCACGCACACCCCCCCCCCCGTGCTTTCGGGGGAGGTGCGGTAGTACCGAAATAGTTCACGCATACACTTTCCACGCGAACCGAGGTTCACGCACACCCCCCCCCCCGTGCTTTTGGGGGAGGTGCGGTAGTCCCGAAATAGTTCACGCATACACTTTCCACGCGAACCGAGGTTCACGCACACCCCCCCCCCCTGCTTTCGGGGGAGGTGCGGTAGTCCCGAAATAGTTCACGCATACACTTTCCACGCGAACCGAGGTTCACGCACACCCCCCCGTGCTTTCGGGGGAGGTGCGGTAGTCCCGAAATAGTTCACGCATACACTTTCCACGCGAACCGAGGTTCACGCACACCCCCCCCCGTGCTTTCGGGGGAGGTGCGGTAGTCCCGAAATAGTTCACGCATACACTTTCCACGCGAACCGAGGTTCACGCACACCCCCCCGTGCTTTCGGGGGAGGTGCGGTAGTCCCGAAATAGTTCACGCATACACTTTCCACGCGAACCGAGGTTCACGCACACCCCCCCCGTGCTTTCGGGGGAGGTGCGGTAGTACCGAAATAGTTCACGCATACACTTTCCACGCGAACCGAGGTTCACGCACACCCCCCCCCCCCCGTGCTTTCGGGGGAGGGGCGGTAGTCCCGAAATAGTTCACGCATACACTTTCCACGCGAACCGAGGTTCACGCACACCCCCCCCGTGCTTTCGGGGGAGGTGCGGTAGTCCCGAAATAGTTCACGCATACACTTTCCACGCGAACCGAGGTTCACGCACACCCCCCCCGTGCTTTCGGGGGAGGTGCGGTAGTCCCGAAATAGTTCACGCATACACTTTCCACGCGAACCGAGGTTCACGCACACCCCCCCCGTGCTTTCGGGGGAGGTGCGGTAGTCCCGAAATAGTTCACGCATACACTTTCCACGCGAACCGAGGTTCACGCACACCCCCCCCCGTGCTTTCGGGGGAGGTGCGGTAGTCCCGAAATAGTTCACGCATACACTTTCCACGCGAACCGAGTTCACGCACACCCCCCCCCCGTGCTTTCGGGGGAGGATAAAAACATAAAGTCACGTTACGTTACGCTACGTGACGAGAGTCTTTTGCGGTAGCTCCAAAGCAAGGCACACCCACTTTTCGTAACAGTAACAGTAAAGTTTTGACCAATTGCGTTGCTCAATTCTTACTTCTACGGTTACAGACGGCCGATTCGAGCAGCAACGCAATTGGTCGAAACCTTACTGTTACGTTCTACAAAAAGTGAGTGTGCCCTGCTTAACGCTCGTTGTAAGTATCAGATAAAATAACCAGAGTTGGGTTATTACGTCACATGCTGAAATCGTCTAATTAGAACCTAGAAGTAGAGCTTGTGACGTCATAACTCAACTCGAGTTGGCTTGAAACCCGACCCAGTCGAAAATGCTATAAAGCCACCGGCACACGGATTATGTTTTCCGGCTGCATTGCTTGCACAAATACCTCGTACCTGAGGTAGAGCGCCGCACACTTTGTTTACAATTGTCAGGCTAAAATCTAAAAAACTATTTAAAAAACCCGAAGATAGGACATCATAAATAATCTCTAGATATCGTGACAAAATCACCTGCAAAACCCTGTCTCAATCGGAAGGGCGGTTCATTCAGAAGTACAGCCCTCTGAACTAGTGTAGCCAATTCAGCAATAGAAACCGGACCTCATGTGTGCAATGTTGCTTGTGCGCAATAGTGTCGTGTGTGCATTCGTCTCCTAATTTTTTATTTGTGCGCAATAGAGCTTGTAGGCAATCGATCTGTGGGCAATAATATTATGTGCGCAATGTTGCTTGTGTGCAATAGTATCTTGTGTGCAAACGTCCATTCTTCTCTTAATTTTTTAATTGTGCGCAATAGAGCTTGTAGGCAATCGATGTGTAGGCAATAATATTATGTGTGCAATGCGGCTTGTGTGCAATAGTATCTTGTGTGCAAACGTCCATTCTTCTCTTAATTTTTTAATTGTACGCAATAGTGCTTGTAGGCAATCGATCTGTAGGCAATAATATTATGTGTGCAATGCGGCTTGTGTGCAATAGTATCTTGTGTGCAAACGTCCATTCGTCTCTTAATTTTTTAATTGTGCACAATAGTGCTTGTAGGCAATCGACTTGTAGGCAATAATTTTTGTGCGCAAACGAATTGTCGGCAAATGAGATGTTGGCAAACGACACTGTAGGCAATTGATTTGTAGGCAATTGGGACCCTCCCTAGAATCAAAAGTGAAATGATTTATTCCATATATTATAACTTGCATGAGACAGTGCCGTGTCTCTTGATACCGTTTTTATACTACTGTTCGTCAAATTTTAAATACAAGAAACGAATCCTATCGAATGCCATCTATTGGATAATCCAAATTTAAAGTTTATATATGATTATATATAATTATATATAATTATATATAATTATATATAATCTTTTTTTATATTTGTAACACACCAAATTTAATAAATTCTATTATGTGAACAATAAAATATATGTGTACGCATACATATAAAAATAAAATTACATTATTCTATACTAAAAAAATGGTATTTTTACGCGAATTTATTATTTATTATTTCAATCAAACATTAAGAAGAATATATATAATTATATCTAATTTGGCGCAATTATATATAAGTTTGTATATAATTTGATGTATCTCAACTCGAAAAAAATTCTAATATAACTTTGCATAATTTGATATGGAGTTATAAATATTTTGATATAATTACATATAATTATTTACTCAAAAAAGAGTTTTAATATAATATTGTATAATTTGATGTGAAGTTATACATCTATCTATCTATCTATATATATAAAATAGAATGTCTGTATGTCTGTTCTTTATACACTCTTAAACTATTTGACCAAAGTTTTACCAAAAGTATATAAAATAGGGGTAGAATTTTCCGGGGAGTGTTATAGAGTGTATAGTTTTTTGTTACCGATCTTTTTGAGAACCGGTATCCAAAATTTTTCGAATTTTTCAGGAAATAATTGATCGAATCTTTAAGAATTGTATATAAAACAGGGGTAGAATTTCCCGGAGAGTGCTATAAACTGTATAGTTTTTCGTTGCCAATTTTTTTGGGAACCGGTATCCGAAATTTTTCGTTACCGATCTTTTTGGAAATCGGTTACAAAATTTTGCAAATTTTTTGGGAAATAATTAAGTGAATCTTAAAGAATTGTATACGACGAAATTGAACTTCAATCGATAAAAAAATAATTTATAGCATTTTTGTGGATTGGTGTGTATGTATGTTTGCTTAACTGCTCATTCGTTAATGGACCACATTTTATCAGCCATTGCCTGATAAAGGAATTTTTTTCGATTAAGGATATTAAAACACAAATAAAGTCATTTGAAGAAAAACGACTCCCGGGCGAAGCCCGGGTAACCAGCTAGTATCTTTATATAATTACATGTAATTATTTACTCAGAAAAGAATTGTAATATAATGTTTCATAATTTGATATGGTGTTATAAATATTTTGATAAAATTGCATATAAATGAAAACATAAATAGATCTTATTATATATGATTATATAATAATATGGTATAATTAGATAAAATTGTATATAAACATTTTTTCCCGGGTATTTTGTACCTATAACTGGATATATCTTATTTTCTTTCTATACACTGCTAATCCCGATAACTCTTTTCTCTTTCAGAAATGAACAAACGCTAACTAGTCCGTTCTCTGTGGAAGCGCTGCGCCCGACGCTGAAAGGAAGGCATCCTCGTCGTCGGCGCCAATGTCGTCGATAGGCAAATGCAATTTGGACACCAAATGGTAAAAAGAAAAACAATTGCGTGTATGTTATTCGTTCCGAACGCAATGACGCGTACTTAATAATATGCCGATTGCGTGCGTAATTGCGGGGGACCATACCCTGTTATATCGGTCATTTAGACGGAACACACGCGGATTTACGGAAAAACCAAGAAAGCTATCTGGCTATTCAGCTTGTGAGAAATTTGACGGTACAAATAGCCAAATAGTTTGCATATTGATGATTTGAAATTGCTTGAGTATCAATAGAAAGTTATTTTTGTGACCGAGAACTGGCTGTCTTATTTTTTTTCCTCATTTTTTTCGCTGTTTGCGGCGCGGAAGGTGCCTTAGGATTAGTCGTTATTATTTTCGTAGTCTTTGTTCGTTATCCAAGATGGACATTCGCGTCGTTATCGTTTCGTCCTTGTTAATAAGTTCTACGTGAATCTTAGCAATGTAATCAATTCTGCGATCCAATTAAGTTTTATAAAGCAAAGCGCGTCAGTTGCGCGGCAAAATAAAGAATCATGTAAAATTGTGTTTAAAACTTCACGAAACGTCGACGCGCGCGTCCTATTCGTTACATTGTATGGTGATTCGCTTGATGACCGGGTGATCGGTAGGGTAGACCGGGGACAAAAGTAACAGGGTACAGTTGTAACATCGTGAATATTTCTTAAACTATAAAAGGTACATGTGTATGACCGCGAGGCGAGATCCGCTAGATAGAGCGGCATTTGTTCCTTAGTTCATTGCCGCCCCTCGCGGAACGTGCACGTGTGCAGGAGAAGAAGTTACTTTTTTCCTTCCTGAAGTAAGTTTTCTTACGTGCATAAAATCTGAAATATTTTTCTTTTTTTATGCCGAAGGTATAAGGTTTTATTTTTATATGTTTTAGTGATTATTTATGTTGATGATTTGCATAATACGATTGACTTTCATCCAGATATTTATGTAAAAAATTTACTTCGAATCATAAAATATCATTAGGGGACAATTGTAACATCAATGCCTGGGAACAGTTGTAGCGTTACAATTGTCCCCGTTGCTCGGGGACAACTTCAACTTAACCTAATCTTTTAAATATATATGATTATAAATAATCTTTCAGTTGAGAAAACAGTATTATTTGTTTTTGTTTGCTATAATGTAAAAATACTGATATTGTCATGTAACAAATTATTTTATCATTAAAGTTGCATTTTTTATAGAAAATTCGTAAGATTGATTACATAAACCTACTAAATAACCATTATTTTGTTTATAGATGATGTGGTACAATCGTTCCCCTCTGCTGTTACAATTGTCCCGGGGGTTGGGACGGTTGTAACAGTATTCCTCATATTCTTTAAACAATAATAACTTTTTTCCTAGTTACATTACTGAATTCAGCACAAGAAAATTTTGTAGTCAAATAAATACTACATCTAAAGGTACAGGTCTTTTTTACGTAGATATTATATTTTAACTGTTATAAAATCTTAAACTCAAAATGTTACTTTTGTCCCCGGTCTACCCTACGTGTGAGTGAATATGTGTGTGTGTGTATGCATGGGCATAAGTGTTTCGAGTAAAATCTAAAAAAAATTTTAAAAAGGAGTTTATATCAGGTACTAGAAATTTAAAATAAAATGTGATGGGCGAGGGCTGTCCCGTGTGTTTAGTGGTCTTTCGTCCTAGCAAAAAATTCACATATATTTAATTCAGACTAAGCTCGAATGCAACCGTGGGTCCGCCGAAACTGTATTCTTAATTGAAACCGTCGGAATAAGCGATCGATGCTAATCAGAGATTCGATGTCGCGCGACGACCAAATGCAGTTTGCGGTAGGACTTTGCATGAGGTTGCGATTTCGAGTTTTACAAAGTAAGTATAAGTTGCAAAGTATTTATTAATTATTTTGCGAAAGACGCTGGACGCACGTCAAACAATAGACCGCAAGAACTTTTCGTGTAAAGCATGTGTTGAAGACAGAACGGTGTAAAACGGATTCAATAATAGCGCAAATATTCCATGTGTCACTCTCCGCGCAACCGATACTTTTCGAGGAGTCAATTGAATCAGGCAATACTAAATTACAATTTACGACGACGATTGTCGTGTTAATTATAGGAAGCCTTCGTTATTAAATTAACTTGGCAGAGTAAAAAAAGGAATTTGAAATTGTATTATAGCGAAAGATATAAAAACTATATATATATATATATATCTATACTATCTATACTATATTATTATAAAGCAACAGGGTTTGCATTTTTTTGTTCGCTATGATCTCGAAAACTAATGGACCGAATTTTTACCAAACGTACATGAAATAGGGGTAGAATTTCCCGGGGAGTGCTATAGGGTGTATAGTTTTTCGTTACCGATCTTCTGGAAACCGGTTTTTCTAATTTCTTCAATTTTTCGGTAAATAATTGTCGGAATTTCAAAGAATTGTATATAAAACGGGTTGAATTTTTCGTGGAGTGCCATAAAGTGTATAATTTTTTGTTACCGATCTCTTTGGAAGCCGGTACTGAAATTTTTGAAATTTTTTGTTACCGATCTCTTTGGAAGCCGGTACTGAAATTTTTGAAATTAAAAATTATTTGACCAAATTTTTATTAAATTTCATATACTTTTAATATCGATTTTTTTGGAAACCGGTATCAGAAGTTTTTCGAATTAAAAACCATTTAACCAAATTTTTATTAAAAGTATATAAAATAGGGGTAGAATTTCCCGGGGAGTGTAGAGGTAGAGTGTATAGTTTTTTTTACCAATTTTCTGGAAACCGGTTTTTTTAATTTTTCTAATTTTTCGAGAAATAATTGTGTTGGAGATACGAAGTAGCTCCACTCGAACTTTTAAAAAATTGTATATAAAACAGGGGTTGAATTTTCCGGGGAGTGCCATAAAGTGTACAATTTTTTGTTACCGATCTCTTTGGAAGCCGGTACTGAAATTTTTGAAATTTTTTGTTACCGATATCTTTGGAAGCCGGTACTGAAATTTTTGAAATTAAAAATCATTTGACCGAATTTTTATTAAATTTCATATACTTTTAATATCGATTTTTTTGGAAACCGGTATCAGAAGTTTTTTGAATTAAAAACCATTTGACCAAATTTTTATTAAAAGTATATGAAATAGGGGTAGAATTTCCCGGGTAACGAAAAACTATACACCCTATAGCACTCCCCAAGAAATTCTACCCCTATTTTACATACTTTTGGTAAAAATTTGGTCAAATGGTTTTTAATTCGAAAAACTTCTGATACCGGTTTCCAAAAAAATCGATATTAAAAGTATATGAAATTTAATAAAAATTCGGTCAAATGATTTTTAATGGCATATTATATGCAAAAATGCTTTATTTCCGAAATATAAATTTGTAATATTGAAAATTAAAAAATGGCAAAAGCTACGCGTATATATGAGAGCAATGCATATGGAGAGAGGGAGAGAGAGAGACTATTTGCGTGTCCTAATACACATGTTCTCCGGGGCGAAGCCCGGCGGGGGATGCTAGTATATATATATATATATATAATATATATATATATATATATATATATATATATATATATATATTATATATTATATATTATAAAACCGACCGCGACAGACTTTATGACAAAGCGGTGAATGTGTAAATTCAGAACGGGTCAAATTAAAGAGCCAAATATTTTTTTTATTTTTATAAAATTTGTTATTACATACCTTGAAACTTTTGCTCTCTGGCAGTGAAAAGTAATTTAAAAACTGTGCTAAAATTCGGAACATTGGACGCCATGGCACACAATCTCTCTCTCGTCTTAGGTAGTTTATAAGATTCATGAATACAGAGCTATCTAATTGATTCTCCAGCAAAAAGGCAAACGCATCATCGATAATTTGAGCACGATTGAGAACGTGTATTTTCGTGTATTCCTCAGAATTCAAGTAACGTATGATTCTTTCCAGATTTATAATATCACAATAGACACGACAGTATGCTGTCGAATTATCCATTAAATTTGTTATTAAATCTCTTTTTGTTTGAAATTATCAAAATATATTTCTAAATACTCGCATTTTCTTTATCGTATTAAACAAATTAACGTTATATGTATAACTTACAAATATTACAAAAAAGTGTATATTAATAATTTACAAGATAAATTACAAGATTTCGAAGAATATAATTACATAAATTTTGAAGTTTTTTTTTAATAAAAAAATACATAAGAACTTAAATAATATCGTGATGATGAAGCAAATAAATTGATATAGAAGAGTGTAAAATTTATATTATACCAGTTTGTTGTAGATTGACGATAATCCAACCTCTTGTATTAATTTGCACTCTAAGAGTTTCGTCTGGTTTTAACCAATTATTGGGCATGGTATTAGAAAAATCCAGAAAACTCTGGTCAGTGTAGGATATGGGTATCCACCACTTATTATTGATATTTTCTGTTGCGCGGACACATTGTTGTGTTATATACATTTCACCAGTTTCAAAATTTATCGTCACATTCAGAACAGGATAACGATTTTGGACTATCTACACTTCTTTTATTCTGAATTTTTGATCTTGCATAGAAGGGACGTAAGAAGCTTCGTCTTTAGCACTTTGTATGGCGCTCAACAAATCGTCGGAAGTGGCCGATATATATTGCCTAAAGAAAAATGACATTGTCAACAACAAAATAATGCATACGTTGTATATAATTTACTTTTAAAGAATCACCGTGAGTATTAGTGTACAATTTAATTATGTATATGTGGAAACTAAGAATATAACTTAATTAAAACTAGCTTAGTTAAATTATAATTAAAGACTAAAATATGGTCTCTAATCAGTAGCATTGTATATTGAACGCACAGATTTATGTTTCAGATGTGTGGCGTATCATATTTTCCAACGTAAATACAAAAAAAATATTATTCTTATGATATTTAATACTGATATGTGTTAATTATATTAGACTACGTTATACGCACTTACTTTGTAACAAAGTACTTGGTGATACCCCTTCAAAATACCTCGTCGCCCACTACACGGTATAACATGCGCAGTATAGCTGGAGCTACGATAAAATACACAACATAAAATACCGATTAGTAATATAT